>NW_006473696.1:0-297 GCF_000325575.1 Pteropus alecto | reverse complement strand
TCTGAGCCCTGCAGTTTGGTATCAGCTGCTGTAAACTAGGCTCAGCAGCTTTCTCTTGTTTGGGCCCACTTTCTTTCACCCTTCAAAGTATATGTCGAAACTAACTCTCTAAGACTAGCTACCTTTTATCTAAAGATCTCCAAAGGAGTGGTGTTAAATCGAGGGCTGTTGAATAAAGTCTGACAAAACGCCAGTCAGGAAGTTTCTGCTCCACCAGTGGGTTTGCCTAGCTTGGTAGATGGAAATTCTACTATGGGCAGGAGCCTTCCCACTGCTGGATTGAGTCGTGCCTCACTG
>NW_006473695.1:0-297 GCF_000325575.1 Pteropus alecto | reverse complement strand
GGGAGTTTGGGAACTCCAGATGGACAGATGGTGGGACAGGAGGCCGGACACGCACACCGGCCAAATGTTTGTAAACCCCGAGGCTGAGACTCACGTCGCAGGGTGTGGGGAAAGGGTATGGAACCCCCACCGCCATCAGGGGCTCGGAGGGTCTGGCCAGGGCGCTGATGTCCCAGCAGGCGTTGAGGGTCGAATGGTGAGTTAAGGGGGGCAGGGCTGAAGGGCAAGTGTCCCCAGCATCCAGGTTGGTGGCAGCCTGGAGTGACAGGGTGAGGGGCTTGGGGATAAGCCAGCCCC
>NW_006473694.1:0-297 GCF_000325575.1 Pteropus alecto | reverse complement strand
GGATAGCACCGTGAAAGCAGCCCAGGAAACCTGCCGCCGTGGAGTCCCAGGTCAGGAGGCACCGACACACGGGGATGTGTGTCGTCAGGGGTGTCAGGCGCGTGCAACCTGTGAGGAAATGCATAAGCTGTGGGCCATAACGGGGCTACTATTTTAATTACTAGGTGAAGGTAAGCTCTTTAAAGGTGTTACCTTATCAGAAACCCACATAAATTGAAAAGAAATTAGACTGGCAGATATCAGGGGAAGCGTACTCCAAGTGGAGGGGCCTGGAAATGCAAAGGCCTTGAGGCAAAA
>NW_006473693.1:0-297 GCF_000325575.1 Pteropus alecto | reverse complement strand
GGTTTAACCAGTCACAAAAGGACAAATATTGCGTGATTTCACTTATGCGAGGATTATAGAACAGTCAAAATCATGGAAAAAAGAAAGTAGAATGGTGGTTTCTGGAGGTCAAGGGGAGGGGGGAATGGGGAGTTGTTGTTTGATGGGTGTATTGTTTTATTTTACAAAATGAAAAAGCTCTAGAGATCTCTTTCACAAGAATATGAATGTAGTTAACAGCGCTGAATCATATACTTCAAAATGGTTAAGGGGATGCATTTTCTATTCTGTGTTTTTTACCACAATTAAAAAAAAAAA
>NW_006473692.1:0-297 GCF_000325575.1 Pteropus alecto | reverse complement strand
GCAGGCTGGCGGAGGGCTCCTGGGGAGGGAACCGGCTCTTACAAGGTCAGTAATGCGCATCCTCCCTCCGGGCCGGCGCTGGTGAGGAAGGGGACCAGACCTCACTGCCACGGGTCTCCCAGCTGGCAGGTAACACAGGCATTGCTCATCAAAGGACATTTTTAGTAAGATGCACGTGGATTCATCTAGATCGCCCTCTGCAAATACTGACCTTACGGATTTATGGGCTTGGCCGACTAGAGGACGGAGCTAGGCTTGGAGGCTCTGCCGGGGCGACTGACCAAGTATAGGAACTAA
>NW_006473691.1:0-297 GCF_000325575.1 Pteropus alecto | reverse complement strand
ATCCACAAATCAATTAAGGTGACACATCACATAAACAAAATAAAGGATAAAAGTCATGTGATCATATCAGTAGATGCATTAAAAGCATTTGACAATATCCAACATCTATTTATGATAAAAACTTTCAGCAAAGTAGGGATGCAAGGAACATCTCTTAACATGATAAAGGCCATATATGACAAAAACACAGCTAACATCATACTCAGCAGAGAAAAGCTGAAAGTTTTCCCTTTAAGATCAGGCACAAGATAAGGATGTCCACTTTACCACTTTTATTCAACATAGTATTAGAAATCC
>NW_006473690.1:0-297 GCF_000325575.1 Pteropus alecto | reverse complement strand
GATGGGGAAAGGGCAGTATCATCAGGAAGTGGTGTGGGCATCACCAGCTATCCACTCGCAAAAGAATAAAACTGAATGTTATCATACACCATTTAGAAAATTAACTCAGGATGGATTAAAGACCTGAATATAAGACCTAAAATTATAAAACCCCTTGAAGAAAACAGGAAAGAAAACATCATGACTGGATTTGGAGATAATTTATTCAACACGCATCAAAAACACAGGCAACGAGAACAAAAAGAGACAAATTACACTACGTTAAACTCAAAACCATATGTGCATTAAAAAGACAAA
>NW_006473689.1:0-297 GCF_000325575.1 Pteropus alecto | reverse complement strand
GGCTCCTGTCTGGGCCTTTGGGGACAGGAGGAAACATGGGCCTTCTACGCTACCCAAGTGCAGCGCACCACGCCAGGAAAGCACTCAGGTTAGGGACCAGGGGACCACGAGCGATGAAGAGTGTGTACTTGACTGGCGGACCCCTCAGCCCCTTCCTCTGGGTAAACGAGTTACGGCAGCGGGCAATTACCAAACGCTTCTGCATCTAATTAACACGGGTTACATATTTAAAATATCTTAAGAAACTATTATCGCAGCATTTAGTAAGAAAGTACTTCAGAGGCCACTGGAAAACAT
>NW_006473688.1:0-297 GCF_000325575.1 Pteropus alecto | reverse complement strand
ATTTTTGTCACCTTCTCAGAGAGGTCTTCTAGTTGGCCCATTTTAAAAAGGGCTCCTTCTTTGACTCTGTCATAGTTTCCTATTTACTTTCATCACAGATCAATATGATCTGTATTTTTTTGTTTTTGTTTTTTTACTCATTATCAATCTATGCCCGCCTCCACCCCAAATGCAAGCTCCAGAAGGGCAGAGATTTGGGTATATCATCTTCCTCATTATATCATTAGCACTTTGTCACAGTGCCGGGTCCTCAGCGGACTCTGAATTCACATTCTTCTTGAGACCATGGTAGCACCC
>NW_006473687.1:0-297 GCF_000325575.1 Pteropus alecto | reverse complement strand
GCTCTGCGACGAGTCACACGGGCGAGCGTGGCAGCCGAGGACGGAGCGCCGGGGCCTCGCCAGACCGGCGGGTGACTGACGACCGCGTCAGCGTCACCCCGTCGTCTCTTCCACGGTGAAGCCGCAGCTCCCCTGCAGGAGGTGGGGCGCGTCTCCGCACCCCTCGCATCTGGGCGGGTCTCGCCCCTTGGACGGGTTACAAGGACGAAGCGGGAATGACACCATGTCAGCGTCAAGCCTTGACATCGGGAGACCTTGCGCACGTCTGATTCCCGTGGGGACCCCGGGCAGGCACCG
>NW_006473686.1:0-297 GCF_000325575.1 Pteropus alecto | reverse complement strand
AGTAATAATAGTCGAGAATTTTCCAGACCGAATGACTGACATCGACATAGAGATCCGGAAAGCTCAGACGACACCAAACACGGTAACTATGAACAGAGCGACGCCTGCGCGTAGGATACATAACCTGCAGAAAACCAGAGGCCAAAGAAACGTCCAAAGACGCTAGAGAAAAAGGATTTATGACCTCGAGAAACGGGGACGAGCTTCCCAGGAGACTTCTCGTCGGAAGCCCCGTGAGAGGAAAGAGCGGGTGCGATGCTTGAAGGTTCTCAGAAGACACCTGCCTGCCCGGAAGTG
>NW_006473685.1:0-297 GCF_000325575.1 Pteropus alecto | reverse complement strand
GGCTCCATCGTGCATTTGTGAGTGGAATACGCCTGGAGTCAGGTGGAGGCATTGCTGTGCCTGCACCTCGCTCTTCGATTGCATTCTCCAGGACTTCAGGGTTGGCAGCCCATCTTTGGCTCCCCGTTCCCTGCCCTTAAGGAACCTGCAATTTGAATACTAGAAGGGGCCTTAAACATCATGCCACTTTATAGGGTGAAGACAGAGGCCAGGGGAGGGGGCAGGTGGCAGGACCTGTTTTGCTAGTTCTGTAGGCAAGGTATTCCCTGTGAAATGGGAATAATATTTGCATCTATG
>NW_006473684.1:0-296 GCF_000325575.1 Pteropus alecto | reverse complement strand
AATACTGGTGGAATTTCTCGGCAGAGAATTCTAGAGGGCATTTAGACATGCAAAGCTGAAACTCTGGACAGAGAAATAGCAGTCACGAGTAATTAAACAGTTATAAGGCTAAAAGAGTACGCGCATCTCCAAAAGTGGGGGGCGGGGAATGGGGCTCAGATGGAACCCCGTCTCCCTCTCCCCAAAACAGTGGAAGGAAGGGATGGTGGGAGAAAGCCATGAGTGAGGCGTGGCCAGGAGAGCCGGGGTTCGGGAAGACGGGGTGCGATGCACGGTGGGAATGCTGGCCTCCCCTA
>NW_006473683.1:0-296 GCF_000325575.1 Pteropus alecto | reverse complement strand
AGGAACGGCCGATTCCCACACAGGCAGAACTCAGATGCATCCCACGGGCGCTTTCTCGAGGCCGTCGCCTTGGTCTGCTGGAAGTGAGTGTGGACCTTGCCATGTCCTTGAAATCCCGCGATCTGCAGCCAAGACCCATTAGCGACAGCACTGGCCACGCGCTTCCCCTGGCGGCCAGAGCAGAAGATGCGCCTCGGCCGGCGCTCCCAGCGTGCTGCCTGCACGTTTTGAGCATCTGAGTTACGTGACAGACGGACAGCAAGGTGAGGCCTTCGACTTGGCAGAAGTGTCGTCCG
>NW_006473682.1:0-296 GCF_000325575.1 Pteropus alecto | reverse complement strand
AAAAAAAATCTATTGACCATAAATGTATGGTTCTATAATAAGACTTTCAATTCTATTCCATTGATCTATTAATTGTTATGACAGTATCAGACCATCTTGATTACTGTAGCTTTATAGTAATTTTGAAATTGGAAAGTGTGACTATTTCTTTTTGTCTCTCTTTTTCAGTATTGTTTTGGCTGTTCAGGGTTCCCAGAAATTCCATATATCTTTTAAGATTAGCTTGCCCACTGATACAAAAAGAGCAATTAGAATTTTTATAGGAATTGCATCGAAACTGTAGATCAGCCTGGGAA
>NW_006473681.1:0-296 GCF_000325575.1 Pteropus alecto | reverse complement strand
GGCTAGTATGGCTTGTGACTTGCTCTGACCAACAAGAAGTGAGAGGCAGCAGTGTCTGTCACTGCCAGGAAGAAGCACACAGTCTGCCAGGGTGATCTTGGAGGTGAATAAAGCCCTTGTCAGCCCAGAACGACTTCGGTGAACAGAGCCTGGCATCTGCCCCAAGCATGTCAACGCAAAGAGAGGGACCTTCTCGTGTGCTTGAAATGCCGTAGCCATTAGTTATTGAAGCACAGCCCAGGTCTCCAGCTGATGACACCCTGCAACCAGGTTACCCTAGAAGGTACACATGAGGC
>NW_006473680.1:0-296 GCF_000325575.1 Pteropus alecto | reverse complement strand
GTAAAACCCCCTGGTTGCATAATCCTCTTATCTCTGTCAGGAGGCGGTGGAAGGCAGCAACCCAGCAGGAGCTCTGGGGTGGGAAGGGTCTATGGGGCAGGCCGGCCGCGTGGAAGGAGTTGGCGCATGCACCCTGGGGGCTTCAGAGGTCCGTGTCCCCCTAGGTTGAGAGTCAGACCCTCCATTCTTGCTGCTGCAAGTGTGCTCCTCAGACAGCATCCGTGGGAGCGGGTGGGAAATGCAGAATCCCAGCCCCCTCCACTCCCCCCGCTCCGACCTGCCTTGTCACAAGTCCC
>NW_006473679.1:0-296 GCF_000325575.1 Pteropus alecto | reverse complement strand
ACAAAAAGGCAATCCCCAAATTTACAGAATGTATAATTCCATTGATATTACATTCGTCGGTGTAGGTTTAAAAAGGCAACATGATAGATCACCATGGTGATAGACTTGTTCTGTATCTTGACAGTGTCGATGTCAATATCCTGGCTGTGATATTGTACTGCAGTTCTGAGAGACATTACTATTGGGGAAAACTAGGTAAAGGGTACATGGGATCTCTTTGTATTATTACTTATAACTCCATGTAAATCTATGATTATCTCAAAGTGAAAAGATTAATTTACACAAACACCCATACC
>NW_006473678.1:0-296 GCF_000325575.1 Pteropus alecto | reverse complement strand
AGTTGACATACAATATTATATTAGTTTCACGTGTATAGAATAGTGGTCATTTATATAAATTACAAAGTGATCCCCCTGATTACAGTCAATATTATTGACTATAATCCCTATGTTGTAGTTTACATCAACTATCAATTTGTACTTCTTCATCCCTTCACCTTTTTTCACACAGCCCCTCAACCTCCCTTCTATCTGGTAACCATCAGTTTGTTCTCTGTAACTATGAATGTTTCTGTTTTGTTTGTTCATTTGTTTTTTAGCTGCCACATATAAGTGAAATAATATGGTACTTGTCT
>NW_006473677.1:0-296 GCF_000325575.1 Pteropus alecto | reverse complement strand
CCCTGCTTACTCCAGAACCAGGGAAATGCTTCCACGCTAGAAACAAACTCTTGCCTCTGTAAGGTCTTGGTTGCTTTAAGACCTTTGCTTCTTTACAACCTCTGCCATTTTATGACCATAGTTTTTTTAAGACAGTTGTCACTTAAGACCACTGTCAAGATTGAGATGATGGGGGCATACAGGGAAGAAGTTACAAAATTGCTACTAAAATTTTCTATAATTTTGAAGTAACTCCTCTCAATTCAGTGCTTGCTACAAGGTTTTGATTGCCTTCCAGAGTTTTCACAAATTTGATT
>NW_006473676.1:0-296 GCF_000325575.1 Pteropus alecto | reverse complement strand
ACATCGGTTCCTAAGGCGACGCAGGCTTCCGGGGCTCTGCTCGAGCGCGCGCCGTCTGTGTGGCATCGTGTGACCTTCCTTCGACCTTGAAGAAACTTCCCCGTGAAACCATCTGGGTCCCACATCGTCTCTTTTATTTTCATATTTTTAAAAAAATCCAAGTGAAATGCACCTAACGCCACCCTCCACCGCTTTATGATTCAGTGCGTCTGTGCGGCCAGGACCCCTCTAATTTCAAAGCTTGTCCCCCTCAGTGAGGAAAGGGAGAAGACTCCGCCTCTTATCCCACATGTGGG
>NW_006473675.1:0-296 GCF_000325575.1 Pteropus alecto | reverse complement strand
GACTGCCAAGGATCGTTTGCATTTTTTACCAAAGGGATATATTGTTCACCGAGCTCCTCCAGACATCAGGTGGATGTGGGCTTATGTTCGGACAAGGCATTTAATATGTTCGATAACTGTGTTGTTTAGTATCAGTATCTCATTTTAGTTAGTAAATCACACCGACAGGAATCAAAGCTATTCACCTGTAACAACAATCCTTTAACCTGCACCCTCGCTGTGTGCGTCACATAATAGGTGCTCAATAGTAGTTACTGAGCGAATGAATAAACTGTTATGTCTTGCCCATGCCCCTG
>NW_006473674.1:0-296 GCF_000325575.1 Pteropus alecto | reverse complement strand
ACTAGACTGGTTTCCCAAGGATGAGTTTACCTGGATTGATGCATATTGACTGAGTGCATAAAATTATTCTGAGTAGGTGAATTGCACTAGGTCCTCCTGGTCCAGGTGAACTGGAGGAGTTGATGAGTCCATTGAATTGGCTAAGCATTCTGATACTACAATTCACAAAGAAACACCATTGTCTTTGAGAAGAATTAAAGTTTTCTTAGAGTTTCCTAAAAACTGTGGCCATACTGTTTTGATGCTGGTCCATATATTTTGCTTTCACGCTGACTCTCTGTAAATATGTATTCCAC
>NW_006473673.1:0-296 GCF_000325575.1 Pteropus alecto | reverse complement strand
TTTTTTTTTTAGTTGTAGGCAGATGACCAATTTGTATGTGTTATGAACAAACCAGGAAGCAAGCGCACAAATGTATCATGTTTATAGATGCCATCAAATAATATCTGAGAAATTAAATTAATCTGACACATAATGAAGTACATAATCATTATTATGTCTCATGGTGATTAGGCATAAATGGGATGCATTCCATGTAAATGACTGTAATTGGTTTGTACGCAGTCAAGCCAAGTTTTTAGGTTTTCTCTGATCACATTTAGTTTTATCAGACCTATAATGGGTATCAGTGTGGACAG
>NW_006473672.1:0-296 GCF_000325575.1 Pteropus alecto | reverse complement strand
ATTAACACAAAAGATAATTAAATATTAATTTTCCTTATAATTAAAAAGACAATGATAGGATGCATAAACAAGTATTCTGAATTATTATATACAAGTCATGTAGCCACTTTTAATTTCTTAGAAATCCTCTGGAATTACAGAAACTATCAGAGAAAACATTATAAAGTTGTCATATAAATTTACATTAAAAATGAAATCTGACTTATATGAAACTGGTATGAAGAGTTAAATCTTTTATGGAAAAACTGTTCCACTAGAGACATCAGCTCTAGATTTATTAGAATTTATATTTTAAA
>NW_006473671.1:0-296 GCF_000325575.1 Pteropus alecto | reverse complement strand
CTGGAACGCCATAGGGAGTAGGTTCGTATCTCAGCCCCGACGAGACGCCGTGAAAACACGGTATGGGGGATGGAAGGCGGTGCACCTGCGCGGGGCGCCGCCCACGGACGGAGCCCAGGACTGGGGGTCGTGCTGGGGGAGTCAGTGCGTGAGCGGTGAGTGGACTTGGCACCTGGGCCACACGCCCTTCACAACACAATGCGAGATTCCATGGAGCACGGCGGAAGACGGAGCGATCGAGAGGCACGGCAAACACGGCCCACCGTTCACAGCGAACGTTTCTCGTCTGAGCGGAA
>NW_006473670.1:0-296 GCF_000325575.1 Pteropus alecto | reverse complement strand
ACTCTCTTTCTCCCTTCCCTCTGTGTACAAGCTGGATTGTTCCAAAGTGATCTAGAACTCTATTGAAAATGGTAGAGCCACATAAAGAAAGATGCCTGGGACTCCAAATCATTGAATGAAGCAGAGGCCTTGTCCAACACCCCTCATTAAACAGTGATATGAGTTAAAAATAAACTTGTATTAAGTCACTAAGAAACTAGGGTTGTGAGAATTATTTACACTGATGAATATGTTCTGTAATTATAATTTCTAAAGTTTCATAGTGTTGGTTATATATTCAAATGGGTTCAATGCTC
>NW_006473669.1:0-296 GCF_000325575.1 Pteropus alecto | reverse complement strand
CACAAAAAAAGGTAATTATGTGAGGTGATAGAGGTGCCAATTAACCCTATGTGGTCATCGTTTTGCAACATGTAAGTATATCAAATCATCACATCGTACACCTTAAAGTTACACAATGTTCTATGTCAATTGTATCTCAGTGAAGCTGGGAAAACCAACAAACCCTCAGCAGTTTACCAAAACAAGCATCTGAGAGGTTAGCTGAGAGGTTTGACTTCGTGGAAAGTTGGGATAAAAGTTGCGGGGAAAGCTCTTTGGAGTGCGGCAGGATAATGTCAGAGATAATAACAGAAAGA
>NW_006473668.1:0-296 GCF_000325575.1 Pteropus alecto | reverse complement strand
ACATGTTGCTCCAGATATTGGGCGTACCATTTAGCCCTCAGCATTAGACCCCATAGATCTGCCTCAGCTGCAGAGAGCTACCTAACCATAATCATGCCTCCTTCTGCGAAAGCCCACATCCAATGACATTTGGCTTCTTATCCCCAATTTCAGCCAACTCTAAAGTACCATCCTAGACCCAAAATACCCTGGTGATTTTAGGAGGCCTTCGATGAGCTTCAGCTTGACCTGATTATTTCCACTGCTCTTCCTTGCAACAAAGTGTTTACCAGACCACAGAGTCTGAGGAAACAGAC
>NW_006473667.1:0-295 GCF_000325575.1 Pteropus alecto | reverse complement strand
CGCCCTGGCTCTCTGTGGTCCTCCCTCCCCCGGTCTCCCCGCCCCCACCCGGATCCGGAGTCCCAGAGTGTCATGGAGCGTGTCACCGTCACCACAGGATGGGTCACAGAAAATGGGCTCATAAAGTCCAGTCTCACAGCATCCCACCCGGTCACGGCAGCTGATCAGTGAGAGGTGTCGTGCACCCCATGCTCGGCCCAGCCAGCCAGGGGGCTCAGCTGTCGGTTCTGTGGGCTTCCTCGGGGGTCTCCAAGAAAGTGAGCGGCCCAGGTCTCGGATCTTCCAGCCTCCCGCC
>NW_006473666.1:0-296 GCF_000325575.1 Pteropus alecto | reverse complement strand
TTTGATTTGAGAGGACCCTGACTTTATCTGTGCACGTCTGGAAAGCACCCACTTGCACGTGGGCGTGGCAGGGCACACGCCGGCTGCCCGGGCATCCTAGGGCATTATTAAACTCACTTCTCTGCCGTGACCAAGCCACCTCTGCTGGCGGCTGGCCTCCCGTGGCCCCGAGGAAGGACACGGGGTTTGGGCAGTCTGGGGGAGGACAGGAAGCGCAACTGACGACTCCAGTTATGTGTCTCCGGATGTTCCTCCTGGCGTGAGCGAGCGTGTGTGAGGGTGTGAGTGTGAGTGTG
>NW_006473665.1:0-296 GCF_000325575.1 Pteropus alecto | reverse complement strand
TGCAGAAATGAATAAAGATAAGAATTACATCGGAAATCTCATCGGAAACTATGCAAGTCAGAAGACAATGGTCTAAGATCTTGGAAATCTATATTCAGCCAAAATATCTTCCAAAAAGAGGTGAATTGACTTCCAAAATGAGGGATTAAAAACATTCCTGAACTAGTTCTCTCATGAACTTAAATTATTCAGAACCTCTGAAAATTTATCAATGCCACAAATAAACTGAAAAAAACATATGTTTATTCAAGAGAAACTACTGAACCTTGATTAAAATAGTAGGATCTGTGACATTT
>NW_006473664.1:0-297 GCF_000325575.1 Pteropus alecto | reverse complement strand
TAGGATTCTCTCTTTTTCTTTAACCTTTGCCATTTCAGTTATGAGTCTTGATATGGGTCTATACGGGTTCATTTTATTTGGGACTCTGTGCTTCCTGGACTTGTTGTGTTTATTTCCTTCACTGAGTTAGGGAAGTTTTCCGTCATTGTTTTTTCAAATATGTTCTCAATCCTTTGCTTTCTCTCTCTTCTTTCTGGTACCCCTATGATACAAATGTTATTACACTTGATGTTATCCCAGAGGTTCTTTAAACTTTCCTCTTTTTTTTTTTTAATTCTTTTTTTTCTTTTTGCTGTT
>NW_006473663.1:0-296 GCF_000325575.1 Pteropus alecto | reverse complement strand
ATTCTGTGAGTTTTGACAGGATCATTTTATCACATATCACAGTGTATCATACACACACCAGTGTTCATAACGGCATTATTCACGATAGCCAGACGGTAGAAAGAACCCCGAAGTCCATCAAGTGATGAGTGGATCAAATGTGATGTGTACACCTAGTGGAATACTATTCTGTCATAAAAGTAATCAGATTTTAAAATAGTCAACAACATAGATGGACTCTGAAAAAATAATGGGCCTAGTTACATCAGGCCTGCACGGGAAGACAATAATTTATGATTCCACTTATATGAGGGTTC
>NW_006473662.1:0-295 GCF_000325575.1 Pteropus alecto | reverse complement strand
TGTTAGGTTTAGTGTTAGGGTTAGGGTAAGAGGTTAGACATAGCATTTGTATTGGGGTTAATTTTAGGGGTAGGGTTATTTTAGACTTAGATTTATCATAAGGGTTAGTGTTACGGTTAGGTTTAGGGTTAGCGTATGGGTTAGGATTTGGTTTGGAATAGGTTAACGTTAGGGTTTGGGTATGGTTCTTTTGAGGGGTAGCCTTATGGTTTGGGTTAGGATTAAGGTTATGTTTATTTTAGGGTTAGTGTTAGGGTTAGTCTTAGATTTAGGTTTAGGTTTATGGTTAGGTAAG
>NW_006473661.1:0-296 GCF_000325575.1 Pteropus alecto | reverse complement strand
CTCCTGACCATTGTGAATAAAGCTGCTATAAACAGGGGTGTGAGAATCTCTCTCGGGATCTTACTTCTAGTTCTTTTGGATATGTACCCAGAAGTGGGATTGTTAGGTCATGCGGTAGTTTCGTTTTTTATTTTCTGAGGAGCTGCCAGATGTTTTCTCTAGCAGGTGCGCCATTTTACAATCCCAAAAAACATGCACATTGGTTCGATGTGTTCCACATCCTCACCGGCACTTGTTATTTTCTGTTGTTTGGGTTTTTATTGTAACCACCCTAAAGGGTGTGAGGTGATATCTCA
>NW_006473660.1:0-296 GCF_000325575.1 Pteropus alecto | reverse complement strand
TGGCTGGCTGGCTGGGTCTGTGCCTGCAGATGGAAAGTGGACAAGTGGAGGCCACTTCCTGCTGTCCTTCCTCCTTTTTGTCTCACGGTAGGTGCCCCTCCATTGCCGGTGACTATGCCTTCCCAAGTCCCGATGTCTCCAAAGGGACTTCTCACCCCCTCATCCTGGTGAGCCCAGTCTGCATCACTGGACCCTTTCCAAACCAACCCTCGGGCGCTGGGACTCTGGACCCCAGGCCAGCCCACATGGGTCCTGAGCTGTGACTTGTCCTCCAGTCCTGGGCCCGCCTGGGGCCC
>NW_006473659.1:0-296 GCF_000325575.1 Pteropus alecto | reverse complement strand
GGCTGGTGCTTCTGCCCTGTCCCCGCTCTGCAGACCGGATGGGTGATGACTGTCTGGGGCAAGATGAAGGAGGGACGTGGCTGCTGGGAGCTTCCTCGTGGCCCCGCTCACTGTGGGAGGCCCCCGCCTCCCAGCCCTGCAAGCCCCTGCGTGGGACGCGAGCGTCTTTCTGTCCCCACACACTCCTCTCAGTTTCTGCCTCTCATCAGGGGCGTTTCTGAAGCGGAGAGAGCCTGCACCCCATGTCCAAGCACGTGCTGCGAGGGCCCTCGGCCTTTGAAGTTCTTTGTTCTCAA
>NW_006473658.1:0-295 GCF_000325575.1 Pteropus alecto | reverse complement strand
TAAACCTAAACGTAAACTAAGCTAAACCTAACTACACTAACCCTTTCCTTAAGCATAACCCTAACCTACACTACCCTGAATTCTAGCCATAACCATAAACATACACCTAAACTAAACTTAACCCGAAGATAACAGTAATTCTAACAGTAACCTAACTCTAACACAAACTCTAAATCCTAATCCTAAAGCGAGCACTGACCCTAACCTTAACACTAACTTCTTATTATAACCCGGCGCCTAAACCTAAACCTAACCCTACCTTAAACACTAACACTAACCATAAGCCTAAACCTAA
>NW_006473657.1:0-296 GCF_000325575.1 Pteropus alecto | reverse complement strand
TTAGTGTTTAAGGTTAGGGTTAGTGTAAGAGGTTAAAATAGGATGATTGTTAGGGTTAGGGCTAGGGTTAGGGTTACATTAATTTTAGGGTTAGGGATATGGTTAGAGTTATGGTGAGGGTTTGGGATAGGGTTAGGTTTAGTGGTAGGGTTAGGGTACAGTTAGGGTTTAGAGTTAGCGTTAGGGTTAGTGTAGGGGTAGTGTAACAGTATTGTTTAGGAATAAGATTAATGTTAGGTTTAGTGTTAGGTTTATGGTATAGTGTTAGGATTAGGGATATTATTGTAAAATTTAGG
>NW_006473656.1:0-296 GCF_000325575.1 Pteropus alecto | reverse complement strand
TCGCGGGCACAGTTCACATACCTGGGTTGAGGCAGGTGGAAGGAAAGAAAACCACAGGTGACAAGTTCCCCGTCCGACAGATCCACGTCCAGCTCCTCACCTGACGCCTGCGGCCGTCATGCTCTGCTGTCGCCCACTGCCCGCCACGTTCCTGGGGAACCTTCTGTCCACACCTGAGCCTCGTTCACATTGTCCTGTGGACGCCCGTCTCCGAGTCTGCTCACAGTGCTTATACTGCCTAGAAAGCCTCCCCTTGCCCTGGGAGGCCTCTGTCTCAGCACAGTCATGCAACAACA
>NW_006473655.1:0-296 GCF_000325575.1 Pteropus alecto | reverse complement strand
GAATGTACAAATATAAACGTTCTTATTCACTCTCTTGACATAAATAGCTTTTAAAACATGTGACACACTCAACTATGACCAAATCTTGTTGAAGATCTGTGTCAGAATAAGATTATCTTATCTAATTTTCCTTGAATACTTTTGATCCTTTAGATAGTTTTATTCATTTGTTCAACAGACATGTGATGAATGCCCACTGTGTACTGAGGACTATGGTAGAGCCTGGGGATTCCGCTTTGCACTGGGACTGATTCTTGCATTTAAAGCAGCGGTCCCCAACCTTTTAGGCACCAGGG
>NW_006473654.1:0-296 GCF_000325575.1 Pteropus alecto | reverse complement strand
ATGCACAAAGCTGGCAGCCGCCCAGGGAGGACACCACCATCCTGGCCTGAAGCGAAGACTCTTCCTACAGGGCTGGACACATCTGACTGGGGAAGCGGTGGTAGGTGCTGAGCGAGCCCCAGTCTAGACTCTTCTCCTTCCAGCAGGGAAATATATGGGAGGCCAGGGCTGAGGCCACAGTGAGAGGCGGTCATCCAGGCAGGCAGCCTGGGTCACAGCAGGCTTTTCTACATCCAGGTTGATGCCCATTGATAACAAATTTGCCCTAACAGAACTGGGCCTTGCCTGGCCCCTAG
>NW_006473653.1:0-296 GCF_000325575.1 Pteropus alecto | reverse complement strand
GCCATGCCTGCTGCCTGCTTTAAGAGATACTCTCCCGGCTAGGGCTGCTTCCACCACACCCAGTGCGACTTCCTTCCTGCTTTACTGAGGTTCCTCTTAATTTCCTGACATTTAGCCGAGTTGCAAGGTTAGTAAGCTATAGTTCAGTGTTTACTTTAGTTCCAGAAGATGCAGTTTAGCTAAGATTTAACTGCTAACCAAGCTGGAGTAGGGCTGAAAGCCTGCTGAGGCAGATGGGTTTCATACATCTTGCTTTTTCCAGAGGTTCTCTGCAAAGTTGGCTCTGGCCTTGCTAT
>NW_006473652.1:0-296 GCF_000325575.1 Pteropus alecto | reverse complement strand
TCTATCATCTATCATCTATCTGTCTATCTATCTATGTATCTATCTATCTGCTATCTATCATGTATCTATCAGCTATCATCTATCTATGTATCTGTCATCTTTCAATTTCTCTAACTTCTATTTCTTTATCTTTTTATTTATTCATAACAGTTATCATTTTATTCATCCGTCCATCTTAATATCTATTTAATCATCTCTATAACCATCCATTCTTCCACGCGCCCAAAACTTATTTACCAAATTTTATCTATCTACCTTATGTTTATCTATCTATGTATCTATCTATGTATCTATCT
>NW_006473651.1:0-296 GCF_000325575.1 Pteropus alecto | reverse complement strand
TGTGTGTGTCTAAAATTTCAAAGTAAATGAAGCATCTGATAGGTTTCTGGTTAGTAATCAAAAGGACAGGGATTCTGTTGTCTTAGCGACGTACTAAAGCAAGTGAATTTACGGCCCAGGTCCCCTCACCTCATTTCTTACCATCCCTCAGGTGCGCCCCCCACTCCCGCCTCATCAAATCACGGTGCTTGTGCTTCTCCTAACCTGACAGCCCCCCCGCCTCATTCACCGGCCTCGGTCCCACAGCCCTGGCTTGGTCCTGCCGGTACCCCACAAAATGCTGACTGAATCAGTGA
>NW_006473650.1:0-296 GCF_000325575.1 Pteropus alecto | reverse complement strand
TCTTAACATAGCCTCATTCCTCAAGATTCACTTTGGCTGTCACCTCCTTTGGGAAGAGGTCTCCCTTAGAAGACAGTCTTCTGGGAGATAAGAATTTATATTATAAAAGGCAATTGCAGTGCAGTGTAATAAGAGCTATTTGCTAAAATGCTCATGAGTTTCTTCTGCTAGGTTATAAGCGTCTTCAGAACAAAGACCTAGTCTGTTTTGTTCTTTTTAAGTTTCTGCAGCACTTGCCGTAGTGCTTGGCAACAGTAAGTTAATTAATAAATATTTGTTAGCTAATTGGCTGACTG
>NW_006473649.1:0-296 GCF_000325575.1 Pteropus alecto | reverse complement strand
CTCTTCGTTCCCAAAGGCACGTGCCAAAGGGCTGCGCGGGACCCACTTCCGCTGCGCTCGCCTGGGCCCGGGCCCGGGGCTGGGGCTGGGGCGTCGCTCCATCCACCCCACCTGGTGAGAGCTGGTGCGGCGACTATGCCTGAAGTGAAGGCCGAGCAGGGACCGGGCTCCTGGGGCTGCAGGGCACCGAGGGGGGGGGTCCTAGGGACAAGTGTGAGGGGAGCGGAAGTCAGGGATGGTGTGGGAGGCTGCCCTGAGCAGAGGCCCGTGGCCCACGGTCCCAGCCTGTGGGGACA
>NW_006473648.1:0-296 GCF_000325575.1 Pteropus alecto | reverse complement strand
TTATTGTTAGTGCAAAATTTAGGGTTAGGGTTAGAATCGGTTTAGACTTAGCTTTAGTTTTAGTGTTAAGATCAGGATTAGGGTTACTGTAAGGGTTAAAGTTAATATTAGGGTTTGGGTTAGCTTTAATTTTACGGTTAGGGTTAGAGTAATGTTTAGGGTCAGGGTTAGGGTTAGGATTAGGTTAGAGATAGGGTTAACGTTAGGGTTTGTGTAAGGTTTATTTGAGTGGTAGGTTTATGGTTTGGATTAGGGTTAATGTTATCTTTATGTTAGGGTTAGTGTTAGGGTTAGGC
>NW_006473647.1:0-296 GCF_000325575.1 Pteropus alecto | reverse complement strand
GCTCAGAATCCTTTTCTTCTGCCTGGAACGTCTCCGCCTCCCCAAATATCTCAGTTTCTAACTTCCTTTGAGATTAGAATTGCCAGATTATATGTACCAATTACTTTAATAAATTACTGTTTATCGTATGAAATTCAAATGTGACTGGGCATCGTGTCTTTTTATTTGCTAAATATGGTGACCGCACCAGGGTCACCAGATTTACTAAAATGTCCGCTCCTGGGCGATGCTGCCGAGACATTTACACAAACTTAGTGGCTTAAAACAGCACAAACTTATTATTTTACAGTAGATTA
>NW_006473646.1:0-296 GCF_000325575.1 Pteropus alecto | reverse complement strand
TGGGTGGCCCCGGGTCCCCTAGGAGCAGAGCGGACAGGCGGCGACCGGCAGCTTTGCCTCCTGAGGAGCAGGTGTCGGGCTGGTGCAGTCGCTTCGCTGTGAGGGCCGCAGGTGCCAGCTGCTGCCCCGTAAGCCCCTTCGAGAGGCCAGGAGACCAGCACACGGGGTCGTGCGGGGACGGCACTCAGAACCTCAGCCCCGCCCGCACCAGAGCATTCCACGACCGTGGACCTGTGTGTCCGGACACAGCCCTCGAAATGTGGCCAGCGTGATGCACGAACTAAGCCTGACTCTCA
>NW_006473645.1:0-296 GCF_000325575.1 Pteropus alecto | reverse complement strand
TGACCGATGATTTGGGTTATCGGCTTAAAAACAGAGCTACGTGGCAGATGCAGGATTTCTTAAAGTGAAAGATAATCGTTCTTCTGAGGTCACGCTGCAGCCGCCACGAAGCAGCCGACTTGAAGTGACCAAGGAGGCCTTTGGGACAATGCTGGCCCAGGCACCCCGCTGGCTGCTGGACAGACAGGTGCCGCGGGTTCAGGAGGCGCCCGCTGGAGCCACTACCCATCAGAGGCCAGGGGCCCACTCCGCGCCAGCCCTTGCTCCCTGCGCTCGTGTCGGCTGCCCGCCTGTGC
>NW_006473644.1:0-296 GCF_000325575.1 Pteropus alecto | reverse complement strand
AAAATACAATGCTAAAAAAGTGAAATGCTAATTTTTTCCACACGTTCCGTTCCCTTCCCAGCATACTGAGTTCTCATTTCTTACTTTCTCTAAGTTTTAGTTTATCCTGACTTTACCTTTTAATCTTCAACTCAATCTTGGTTTTCCTCTTCTTCATTTCTAGTTTCATTACCTTCCCTGTTGGACCCTATTTACTTTATCTATCCTCTATTGCAAATCACTCTCAACATCTCCTTCAACTTCTAGCTTTAGGCCTATTCTAAGTTAATTCTTCTTTTAAAAATTCCTCTCATTTC
>NW_006473643.1:0-296 GCF_000325575.1 Pteropus alecto | reverse complement strand
TATGCAATGAGCTGTCAGAACGTGTTTCCGAAATCCGAGCTACACTCTGAATGCTTTTTTCTGCCATTTTTCTGTTACGGGGATTCCTCAGCTTCTGTGGGGAGGGGTCATGGGTAAAAAATATGATTTTGGAAAAGAAAAACCTGGGTTTCACATCCTTTCATATTTTCCAACTTTCACTATTAGTGGTAGGCAGGTAGGTCTGGGTGTGTAAGGCGTAGTACATTCAGAACGGAAATTCTTTTACAAGGTCATGAACACTTAAGAATGGTCCTATATTCCAGGAGCAATCAAAA
>NW_006473642.1:0-296 GCF_000325575.1 Pteropus alecto | reverse complement strand
ATTACTTAATTTTAAGTTTGTTTTTCACAATAGGTCGTGAGAATGCAATGTTTTATCACCTTGAAATGTGAACATATAAACAGACCATCAATTAAACATGTTTTCTTACAGTCTTTGAAATGCGGTGCCATCAGGCCAACATGCAAACAATACAAACAAGTCAATTGTACATCCTTTACTATTTACTGTCTTTGACGTGCCGTACGTTATCATCTCAACACGTACACATCATTACTAAATTTTCGATTAGTTACACTATATCCTTTATGTCTTACTAAGTCTTGGATACACAGTGT
>NW_006473641.1:0-296 GCF_000325575.1 Pteropus alecto | reverse complement strand
TGTGTGTGTGTGCATGCATGCATGTGTGCGTGTGTGCGTGCATGCATGTGACTAAGCAGACAGCACTAACGTTAAGTCCCCAGATCAGTTAATGTATCAGAGTACTGGTTAAGCTGACATAATGATGACACCTAGAAATACAGTCACTTAGAATTTTCCTCTCACATGAAGTTCAGATACATGTGGTGCAGGTTTGGGAGGAATGCTCTGCCTGGCTTGGCTCTGCTCCGTCTGCCACTTTCAACATGTGGCTTCCATTGCTGCGTTGAAACGGCTTTCATTCCTACCTTCACCAC
>NW_006473640.1:0-296 GCF_000325575.1 Pteropus alecto | reverse complement strand
CTTAAGTAAGCCCTGTCCATTGTTTCTGTGCATCTGAGTTAGCATGTTAACTTTGAAATGTTCCTTTTAAAACCTCTCTTCTGAGGCAGGCCACCCTCAAGAAAGCACACAATCTTAACTATCATGTAATCTGATTCCCACATGACTTTCTTCATGCAATCTTCATTATATTCCCTCCTTGATTTCAAATGCATAAAGGAAACTGCAAAACTGTTATTCTTCAGAGCATTCGAGACCTTGCTCCCTGGTATATGTCGTCACTTTGGTTCAAATAAATTCTTATAAAAATTCTCTAC
>NW_006473639.1:0-296 GCF_000325575.1 Pteropus alecto | reverse complement strand
CGGGCGGGCGTTGTCATGTGAGCCCCTTCTCCCTGTGCCGTTCCGCAGCTTCCGTGATGCTAATGATCCTTGTTAATGCTGCTAGTGTTCCACGGAGTCAAACTCCGGAGTTTGCTCGATCCAGCCCTTTCCTGTTGCTATTGTCAGTAATGGGCCGTTGTGAATAATGTTCTGATGAATATACTTTTGCAGAGAGATTTTTTTTTTCTTTCCTTCTTTTTTCTGATTTATTTTTTTTTAGGATGGATTTCCAAAAGTGCCTCTAATCACTTTCCTGCTCTTTTTTGTTCTCCTTT
>NW_006473638.1:0-296 GCF_000325575.1 Pteropus alecto | reverse complement strand
TCTGGGAAACTCTTTATCTCTCCTTTGATTCTAAAAGATAGCCTTGCTGAGTAAAGTAATCTTGGTTGGAGGTCTTTATCTTTCAGCAATTTGAATATTTCATGTCATTCCCTTTGGCCTGCAAAGTTTCTATTGAGAAATTAGCTAATAGTCTTATGGAATCTCCCTTCTACATAACTGCTTTTCTCTTGATACTTTTAAGATTCTCCCTTGGCCTTTAAATTTGACATTTTACATATGATGTGTCTTGGTGTGTTCTTGTTTGGGTTCATCTTGTCTGGGACTCTCTGAACTTC
>NW_006473637.1:0-296 GCF_000325575.1 Pteropus alecto | reverse complement strand
AGTAAACTATAGGCAAAGAAGTTTTGTGAAGAAAGATTACGAGTTTCTGTTGGACTGTTAAGCTTAGTATATCTATTAAACATCAAAATGGCAATGTTGGTTACACCAGCCTGGATTTGGTGTAGAGAGATAAATATGGGGGTTGTCAGCATATAGGTGGTTTAAAAGGCATGAGATTGGATGAGGTCACTAAGGGAGCAAATGCCATTAGAGAAGAGAAGACAAAAGACTGAGCCCTGGAGCCTCCAGCATGAAGAGGAGAAAACTTCACGGAAGCCTGAGAGGGACCAACGAGT
>NW_006473636.1:0-296 GCF_000325575.1 Pteropus alecto | reverse complement strand
TTTCCATTCACTATTTGCTAGAAGCTTTTTAGACTCTATCTCCTTCATCATTTTAATGAGGTGCTTGAATTTTTATTTTTCATTTTTACTAATAACACTTGCCATTTGCTTCAGTGTTAGATCTTCCATTCGAATGTTTGGCATCTTTCTGATTTTACATGTTGGAGTCCTACTATGAACTCAGATATATTTGAGTAATTTGAAAGACTGAGAATCTTTAGATAGCTTGACTTATAGTCTTGTAATCATCCAATGCCATAGAGCCCTTACTCAGCTCATGACCAATTTATTTTATA
>NW_006473635.1:0-296 GCF_000325575.1 Pteropus alecto | reverse complement strand
TGGATTAGGAAGGCGCCCCAGGCCTCGGAAGACACCCCTGGGGAATCGGGCCCCCAAGTCAGTGTGCAACACAGGGCGAATGATGAAGGCTTCCGACGCCAGGGCGGACCGTCCGGGAATGACAGGGCCGTGCGAGTCCTAATAGACGACTGGGCTGTTAGGGAGGCAGCCCGGGCCAAGGGCAGCACACCTGGGCGTTAGGGCGGAGCCCCGGCTCCAACACGGTGGGCGGGAGGGCGGCGTTCGCTGTCAGCACGGGCGCCCCTGAGGCATCGGCCTTGCACACCTCGGGGGGA
>NW_006473634.1:0-296 GCF_000325575.1 Pteropus alecto | reverse complement strand
ATGCATAAGAACTAGGAGCAGAGAGTCAATGTGGGCTGAATCCTATCATACAGCTCTTAACTTTTTCAATGCAATTGATTTGGGTGAAAGAAATAAGTCTTTCCTCCAAAATATCTACTTTTGCCCTTTCTCCCATCCCAGACTTCAAGTATACTATTAATCATTTTAATATTAGTACTTTCATGTTAATAATAAAGTTGCTTTTCAAGATTCTAAGGTATAAAAAAACTATTATGAAGGTTTAAGATTAATTTAATTAAGCTGGATTTAACTTTCCTCTCTTTATCCAGATGCAC
>NW_006473633.1:0-296 GCF_000325575.1 Pteropus alecto | reverse complement strand
TTATGGTGATCACCCAGGGCACATTCTCATGGGCCTCCCACTAAATTCTCAGGCTTTTTACAGGTGACTGGGTTCAGAGAGGGAGAGCCCAAGAGCAGATTCCAAGAACACTGAGAAGACTCTGTAAAGCCACTTATAAACTAGCCCTGGAAGTCATGTGACATCACTTGTACTATATTTTGTTGGTCAAACATGAGTCACAGCAGCCAGGAGAGATTCAAGGTATCAGGAGGCATGGTTCATTAGAAGACTTACCTTTGGAGATAAACTACCACAGTAACCTTGGGCAATTCATT
>NW_006473632.1:0-296 GCF_000325575.1 Pteropus alecto | reverse complement strand
ATCAATATCGGACACCATGTAATTATTTTTATATAAGATTCAATACAGTTTACTTGATGTGTTTTAACATTGAGCAAATATACTTTACGTTTTAGTTTTTCACAATGTAAATTTTATTAATAATGACAGTTAGTACCCATCATATAAAAGCAAAAGAAACAAAATGTATATCTTATGACTGCAAAGAGAGCAGATGAATTAAAGTGAGAATTTATCCCTTCCAGAAATTTTGTAGATAAAAATTTTGAGTAAATTCATTAACATATCAATTAATTGGCTAATCCTGAGAAAATATT
>NW_006473631.1:0-296 GCF_000325575.1 Pteropus alecto | reverse complement strand
TCCGTGCTGGCTGCCCCAGCCCACGGCACCAGTGAGTTGGACGGCACGTTGACCGTTTTCTGAACAGCCATTTCTCCACCCTTGATTAGAAACTATCTTTAATTAAAACACCACATCAGAACTCTGGACCAGTTTCATCCTGGCTCTCCTACGCGCTTGGTACAAAACATTAACCATGGAATCTCATTACACATTTGCAACCCCTGTGACAAACATAAATGATAATTTAGCTCTAACGCCTTCCTGAGCAAGCCATATTTTTCAGGGCTCATAGATAACAGTAAGTTACTGAGGGG
>NW_006473630.1:0-296 GCF_000325575.1 Pteropus alecto | reverse complement strand
TCTTTTTTGGCATCTAGTGTGACATTTAGTTATTTTGAGGCATAACGTACACCTCTTCAGTTTTCACAATCTAACCATGAGATGGGCGCCCATTTACTGGTGCAGTTGTTGTTGTTTTAATATGGCTCATGTCCTTCCCATTGAAAACACACAGGTGTCACTCGTTATTATTCTGCTATTTGTTAATTCTGCAATTGAGAAGTGTAACTGTTTGCTTTATCCAGGCCACGGCTGTAAGAACATAATGGTGTGAGTTACAACTACCATCCAAACATTTCCAGAGGCCAGGGGGACAG
>NW_006473629.1:0-296 GCF_000325575.1 Pteropus alecto | reverse complement strand
CATGTACCCATCTCAACCCCATTCCTCAAATCAAGTTCCCCCCATCCTAACATGGACACTCATCAGCCCATGGTCCGATACCAACCATCAATAATTTCTCCTCAAGAATCCACAGAATCCATTGCAGGGTAACACTTGAGAATGGCCTGGTGAGAATGGCTGGGATAACTACATGGTTGAGACTGGATATGCTAAATAAAGAGGAGAGTTGAGTCACTTCTGGTGAGTTTGGCCCATGTAAGCAGCTAAAGTAGGAGAGTCAGCTTAGAGAAAAGGCTCTTCTCCCTCAATAAAAA
>NW_006473628.1:0-296 GCF_000325575.1 Pteropus alecto | reverse complement strand
CCTCCAGCAGGTGGCCTCTGGCCGGGCAGGTGTGTTCATTCAATACCACAAAAAGAAGAGTGCCATGACGGTGGGGGAGTATCGCCGCTTGGCAGACAGTGGAAAATATCGGACTCCACCACACAAGGATTTTCAGGATTTGGAACGAAAATATTGGAAAACCCGCCTGTATGATTCACCGATATATGGCGCGGACATCAGCGGCTCCTTATTTGATGCAAACACTAAACAATGGAACCTCGGACACCTCGGAACCATTCAGGACCTGCTGGAGCAGGAGTGTGGAGTTGTCATCG
>NW_006473627.1:0-296 GCF_000325575.1 Pteropus alecto | reverse complement strand
GCTGGCAGCTTTTGCTGGGATTGGAAAGACCACTCACAACAATGGCCACCCTGCTGTGAATACTTGGTTCTGAATCACTGGGAGCTGAACTTGGCAGCAAGACAATAACACCTGCCCCGGGCAGTCTGCAGGTTGGGAAGGGCGAGGTTTCGGAGAGACAATGGCAGTCAGACCAGTACAGCCTCAGTCTTGCTGTAAATTTGTGAGTTCCTGCAGACGACCCAGATCACGGCAAGACCAGCTGCTGTCTGGGACTGGCTGACAGGTCCCTGATATCTGCCCAAGTTCATGTTGGC
>NW_006473626.1:0-296 GCF_000325575.1 Pteropus alecto | reverse complement strand
AAAGCACCAAATCTGGTAGTTACGACGATACCAGCCGGTCCACAAAGCCTAAAATGTTTACTATCCGACCTTTGCAGAAAAAGGCTGCCGACCCCAACGTAAGCTATCAAAAGTGACACCCTGACACAAGACACCCTCTGGGGTCTGATCACACTGCCCCTTTCATTCACTCGGTCACGAAATGCTCATGAGCACCGAACGCAACAGGCCCCGGCTCCACCCTGGGAACAGAAAAACCAATAGACACGGGTCAAACCTTGACCCATTAGAGATCGCAGTGCCGTGCAAGGGACCGC
>NW_006473625.1:0-296 GCF_000325575.1 Pteropus alecto | reverse complement strand
CTTGGTGATTTCGTACACGGCGAAGCCCGGCCAGCAGGCCAAGCCCTCCTCACTGACAAAGCTCCACGGACCCACGTGCCGTAACGGCAGCTGGAGAAGAGGCCTGACAGTCACCAGTCCGAACGGTGCTGCGAAGAGGGTGTGTCACCTCGTGTCTGTCCCCTAGCCTAGCTGGGACCCTCCTGTGACCACCAAGTCCAGAATCAGTTTGTGAAAGTGCTGAAGCTCAGAACATCCCCCCTGTAATGGCATCATTCCTCCCCCTTGCTCCCGCCACTCGACAAATATGTAGCGTG
>NW_006473624.1:0-296 GCF_000325575.1 Pteropus alecto | reverse complement strand
AGTAAGATGACAGATTTAGGAGGTCCCAGTAGTTCTCCTTCCACTCATGGATACACCAATTTCACAACCATTAATAGATGAAAATATCTTTGTGAGAGTTCCAAATGAGAGTTTACGAGACCCCAGTAGGACATAGAACAGGAAAAGACAGATTAGGAAGGATAGAAAGTAAAGTTTTACTTTACTTACATCACCCCTCCTCTAACCTGTCACTGCTCTGCACCCAGAGAGATTCTCTCTGCCTATAAATTCTCCCATGGGGGAGAGAGAAAGCAAGCTCATCCTTGAACGTGTGT
>NW_006473623.1:0-296 GCF_000325575.1 Pteropus alecto | reverse complement strand
TACTCTTGACTGGCTCCAAACTCATTAGACTTTTCTTGAAGCTAAGCAAACAGAGCAACACATTGTGTTCCAAGTGTAGATATGCCTCCCCCACCCCCATCCCAGGGTGAATGAGGGGGCTTATCTTTTTAACTTTCTTGACCATTGGAGCACATTCAGTTTCAAGATAATTCAGTACCTATCATGGAGAAAAAACTGCATTTGGGCTGACTTCTTCAGGGAACACTGTCACATAATGCTTATATTTCTTATATTTCAGAATTCATTTTATATATATATGTAAAATATAAAAATAT
>NW_006473622.1:0-296 GCF_000325575.1 Pteropus alecto | reverse complement strand
GAACCTTCCACTGTGCTCGCTCCTCTCTTACTCTGCTCCAGCCACACTGGTCTCCTTGCTAGTTGTCACCAACCAGGCATGCCCAACCTGCGGGGACGCTTCCCACCCCTCCCCCACCCATGTAAAGTCAGCCCACTGGCTCACCTCTCTCAGGTCTGTACTCAGCGTCACTACCCCTGTAAGGACTTCCCTAATTCCCTATTTCCAACTGTCCTCCCCACCTGGGCCCTGGCACCCTCCACAGCATTTATCACCTTCTACAATATTATATATTTGATTGACTAATTTTCTTTATT
>NW_006473621.1:0-296 GCF_000325575.1 Pteropus alecto | reverse complement strand
TGCTGATATACCAAAATGGACCAGTTGGCTTATGCGGTTTTATACAAATTACCAAATATAAACGTAAAATGTATAGAAGATACAAAGATTTTAAACTATTTTCTAAGATCTTATGAACATAGAGATGGTGAATTTATGTTACATAAAAACTATGGGATATAAAACATAATTGAGAATAACGGTGCAGACCAATCTAAATGGTGAATGATACTTTATCCCTTTCAAACGAATAATAATTTGAATTAGTCTAAAGTCATTATCTTGTTATGAAGAAACACTATTTCTAACTTATACTT
>NW_006473620.1:0-296 GCF_000325575.1 Pteropus alecto | reverse complement strand
GGTACTTTCTACTTCTTCTTCAAAGCTCTCCTCCTTAGACAACTGATTGTCAGGCCAACGTCTGTCTCTTCGGGCTTCACAAACGCACGAGCCACGCCCAGCGCCCAGCTTCATGAAGATGCGCATCGGCACACACCGCCGAGCCAGCGGCGCCCGAGCATCTCCGCGTGGAAGGGCCAAGCCCGCGGCCGGGAGAGCCCGCCCCCTGCTCCCCCAGTGTCAAGAGAGTTGTTTTTCTTTCTTCTTCTTCCTCTTCTTTGTAAATGGGGTAAAATACACATACATTTAAAATTTAC
>NW_006473619.1:0-296 GCF_000325575.1 Pteropus alecto | reverse complement strand
GGCCCACTCACCGCCGACGTTGTTCTTATAGGTGTTGTACATCTCCTTGACCCGCCGGTAGCGGAAGGCCAGTTTCCTCATCCAGTCCACGCCGCCATGGACACCAGAGCCCAGGCACAGGTTGGCTCCCGGGGCCGAGCTGTGGAAGCCGTCGGCGGAGAAGTTGTACGTGCTGGGGATGGGGATGGGGAAGGGGACGGGAGGGAGGAGAGTGTTAACATGGGGATCTTCACCCGGAGACCGCGGGCCCCATGGGTGGGGCGTAGGGCGTCACAAAGCCACCGAACGTGCAAGGG
>NW_006473618.1:0-296 GCF_000325575.1 Pteropus alecto | reverse complement strand
TCATAAGGCCGGCATGGGGGAGGGGTCAGGAGGCATCTCCCAACATCTCAGAGCAATGATGAGAAAGCGGGGTGGGTGGGGGGGCGATCTAAGCCAGGTACAACGAGCCAATGCCCATCTGTTCTTCTGGATTAGGAGACCCTCGAGGTCAGCGATGACAAGGACTTAATCGACTCTGTATCACCAATATGAGATAGGGCCTGGCACAAAGCCGAACCTTAACGCAGATACAGCAACAACAAAATATTATGACTGTTGACATCGAATTGAATCTGACACAGGTGAATAAAGAGACA
>NW_006473617.1:0-296 GCF_000325575.1 Pteropus alecto | reverse complement strand
GCAAAATCACCTCCTTGGGGACATAATCCCTCTTCTGGCTGCTCTCCGGAGGAAATGCAAAAGAGGAAATTGAAATATGATAGGCAAAAAGAGAGTTGGGCTCGGCGATGGGTAAGTCGAGGTGTTTCACACCCTGAAAGAGGTTGCGTGAGCAAGATGGCTCCACAGTAACTACGGGCAGACCCTCCAATTCCAAGCCATGCTGGGGAGAATTTGGAATGTGGCCCCAGCCCCCCAGGAAACATGCACCTGGGCAGCCTAAGGCCAGGCCCGGTGCAGGGTGCTTCCCTTGGTAT
>NW_006473616.1:0-296 GCF_000325575.1 Pteropus alecto | reverse complement strand
GCCCCGCGAAGAGTCCAGGCGGGAGATGACAGTGATGTGGGCGTAACAGAGGGGAGCGGGGAGCTTGGCATCCATGGGAACGCGGGTGGGCCTGGCCGGTGTCGGCGGTGACAGGCCACACGCCCTGCCGGCGGGGAAAGATGCTGGGCGCGGGGTGGGGAAGGGAAGGCCGTGTTAGGGGGAGACTGAGAATTCCGGTTGGGGCCTGTGAGACGGGGGTGCCTGTCAGATGCCCCAGCGGGGGCGATGAGCAGACGACCACAGTGGACACT
Source organism: Pteropus alecto (assembly GCF_000325575.1). Taxonomy (NCBI): domain Eukaryota; kingdom Metazoa; phylum Chordata; class Mammalia; order Chiroptera; family Pteropodidae; genus Pteropus; species Pteropus alecto. Next base: position 24 of record NW_006473616.1, on the reverse strand, counting down.
GGACCTGTGCTTCTACCAGCCTGC
>NW_006473615.1:0-296 GCF_000325575.1 Pteropus alecto | reverse complement strand
TTTGCCCACGACCTCTCCAACACTTGTTATTCTTGTCCTGTGGAAACATTTTAATTTATTTGACAGTTACACTTTCTATAGGTATCACTGTAATCATGCAGCCTGCCAAAATTATTTAAACAAATACATTCAATCGTACATCAGTGTGTAGAAAAAAAATCATCGAAACTGGATAATTTGTTGACACTGACTAGATTCATGGTGTGTTTGTGATGTACACTACAACAACCATCTTACACAATGCGATGATTACAGTGAAATGTAGTTTTTTTAAAAAAAGTTTGTGTTTAATTAAA
>NW_006473614.1:0-296 GCF_000325575.1 Pteropus alecto | reverse complement strand
CACACTTGTGTACAGAAAGAATAGACCCCGAAGAAGGAAACAGTGGCAATGGTGATTCTAGGACACTGGGGAGCTAAAACGAGGGGAAAGCAATTCTTCTTTCTCTACAAAAGAGTCAGGAGCATAACGAGAAACAAATACCGAAGTCAACAGGTGAGCCTTTGGATTTGACACAACGAGCTGAGAAGTGAACAGTGCCACAGGTTTCAGGAGCTGTGTTGCTGTCCAACAGGACTCCAGAAATTCAGTGTGTGAGTTCCTGAATCAGGTGTTGATGCAGATGGAGACAAGGTGCA
>NW_006473613.1:0-296 GCF_000325575.1 Pteropus alecto | reverse complement strand
TTTTTAATGCAGATAGCCTGAGAGTCAAGTGGTGATAAGTTAAAAGAGCAAAGAGGGAATAGCTGAGTCACCTAAAAGCAGAGCAGTGCTGCAGAGGGCGGAAAGAGACACCGAGGCCTCTGCAGCTGTCGCTGTGTCCGTGGGGACACTGCCCTTGTTCTGTTCTCAGGGTCACTTCAGATTTTTTCCCCATGGCTTCAGCTGTCTGGTTACTGGGATTCTTTTGTATTTTATTTGCTTCTCTGATGATCTGTATAATAAACTTTCATTACTCGACAGGAACTGGATATAGCTGT
>NW_006473612.1:0-296 GCF_000325575.1 Pteropus alecto | reverse complement strand
TTGTTAAAGTTTTAGCTAATTGCCCGCTCTGGCTTCCATGGCCTCTGTGATAGCAGGTCTCTGGTTTCCTCCCTGCACCCAACCCCATGGGCATGTGTTGGCCCACTGTGGCTTTTGATACCAGGGGTCCCTTCCTTGGTTCGGAGATATTTTCTTCCCTAGGTTTCTATGGCATGGTTGTCTTGGCAACCCTCCATCTTCTGATGCTGTGCCTTTTGTGAAACTGATGGTCTCCTGGGTCTAGAGACCTTTTGGAAATCCCGTCCATTCCTAAGGCCTCAGTGGCCACCTCAGGA
>NW_006473611.1:0-296 GCF_000325575.1 Pteropus alecto | reverse complement strand
GTTTAAGTTTATGGTTAGTTTTAGTGTTAGTGTTATGGTTATTGTTAGAATACGGGGTTAGGTTTAGTGTTAAGATTATGGTTATGGTTAGGGTTAGGTTTAAGTTCATGGTTAGGTAAAGTATTTAGAGTTAGGATTAGTGTTATGGTTATGGTTAGTCTTAGGGTCATAATTAGTGTAAAATTTAAGGTGAGAGTACGGTTAGGGTTAGGATTAAGGTTAAGGTTAGTTTTAGACTTAGCGTTAGGGTAAGAGGTTAGTTTTAGGATAAGTGTTAGGGTTAGGGTTAGGGTTAG
>NW_006473610.1:0-296 GCF_000325575.1 Pteropus alecto | reverse complement strand
GTCCCCTGGCTCCCCTTGTCAGGCACACCTTGTCCCTCTCTGAGTCTTATGGGCTGCAAAGGGTAGATGGTTCTTCAGGACAAGAGGCCACTCCCTAACTCCCAACCACTAGTGAGTCAGCAGCTGACTGGAAAGGGGGCAGCAAATACACTCAACCCATGCCAGGTAACCAGGCAGGTGCCCCTTCAGGCACTTGGGGACTTGCTGGTTTCCTCCTGTGGGCCTGCGAGTGAGCTTGCATGTCACTCAGCAGCCGGTCCATGTGGGGGACACCAGGCTGTGGCTACCCCACGGCC
>NW_006473609.1:0-296 GCF_000325575.1 Pteropus alecto | reverse complement strand
AAAAAAAAAAAAAGAACATTTGCAGCATTGTAGGTACATAACACAAGATTTCTGCCTTGAACCTTAGCTTGACTTTTGAGGTTTTGGTTGCATTTTTTATGTAATACTGAAAAGAAATGCTTTTTTCTACCACATGTTATGATCATAGGAGCATAGATTTTCTCCACTTTTTCAGAAGTCATCTTCCCTATCAGCCTTCAATAAATACATACAGAATATATGTACTATAATATAAGGCAATTTTCAGATTCAAAATAGTTCCATCATAACAGTCTCTAAACTCAGAGTTATATTTT
>NW_006473608.1:0-296 GCF_000325575.1 Pteropus alecto | reverse complement strand
TTGTTAGTTTAAAATTTAAGGTTAGCTTATTGTTAGGGAAAGGGTTAGAATTAGTGTTAAGATTAATTTTTTCTTTTAAGATTGTTATCAGAGATAGGGTTAGGGTTAAGGTTAGTATTATGGTGAGGCTTTCAGGGTAGGGGTTTGGTTAGGGTTAGGAGTAGCATTTGGTTTAGCTTAGGGTTCGGGTTAGGGTTAGGATTGGAGTAGGGTTAGCATAAGAGGTTAAACATAGCCTTAGGGTTAGGGTTAGTATTAGGGTTACAGTTAGGTTATGGTTAGATTTATGGTAAGGG
>NW_006473607.1:0-296 GCF_000325575.1 Pteropus alecto | reverse complement strand
GTTGTGGCAGCGCGTTCCCACCGCCCTTTGGGGTGCGGCTGGGAGGCTGAGCTGTGCGCCACAGTAGACTTCTCCCCTATAATCTCGTCCTGCATTCTGGGCCCTGACTCAGCCCCGTCTTTCTCTCCTGGTACCAGCCAGCACCTGACCGCCAATTCCTATACCTCATGCGGGATACAGCTCCTTTCTCTCTCGGCAAACCCAAAACTTTTCCGGCCACGTTATGTCGGGTCTAGCGACCAGGAGGGGAAGTGTGCGTCTACCAGGTTGGACAGACGTAAAATGCCATCATTTTA
>NW_006473606.1:0-296 GCF_000325575.1 Pteropus alecto | reverse complement strand
TCTTGCTCAAATGCAAATAAGAATTGTCTTGAAAATTGTTCATAGGCTGCAAGTGAAATGACATAGTCCAGACTTACTTCAAAATCAATAAAGTATTAATTACTTCTTGGCCTAGATATATGTGTACATTTTATCTGTATGAAAAATAAGCAGGCTTTGATTTCTATCAAATCAATCTTGGCTAGAGTCAGTACTCTAATCAGTAAATCTGGATGTGTACTGGAACATGAAGTCAGTATGTGCAATGTTACATTCACTTTCAACGTTTTCATTAAAAGTATCTAGCAGTTTTGCTA
>NW_006473605.1:0-296 GCF_000325575.1 Pteropus alecto | reverse complement strand
TCTCAATCTCACCTTAATTGTAACCCTAAGTCAAAATCAAACCCTAAATCATCTTGGAACAACATTAAACATAACACTTCCATCATAGAGTAAGAGAGAGTAATTTGAAGAAATAATAACTAAAACATTTCAAGTTTAGTTAGATCTACAAGTCCAGGAAGTACAGAGAGTCTGAAGCAGGATGAGGTAAAGAGGCCCACATTAAGATAACAACCAAATATGGGTGAGAATGTGTAGGAAAGGAAACCTTCAAACACTCTTAGTGGGATCGCAAAATGGTGTAGTCCCTATGTAAA
>NW_006473604.1:0-296 GCF_000325575.1 Pteropus alecto | reverse complement strand
GGTTAACACACAACACACAGAGAGGGAAAGTACAGACTGTCACATGACAGAGCCAAGGGATGAAAGTCCTTAGCGCCTCCAAGGTGCACTCTGTTGACTGGCAGCGCAGAGAGCTGAGCATCGGTCCCAAGCCAGTGGCTACGATGGGCGGGTCAGAGCCTTTGGCTCTCAGCACACCTGTCTGCAATGCTCTCAGGTCAGGCTTGAGCATCGTTTGTCTCAGGTGTTCAGCTTCTATGGTCCTCACAAGGTGTCATCCTCATGCTTATCAGCCCCTGCAGTTGTGGGCTTATCCA
>NW_006473603.1:0-296 GCF_000325575.1 Pteropus alecto | reverse complement strand
GTCCTTGGCAAAAAACAGTCTTTTCTCTACTTCTTATAAGGTGAAGAGAATGACCTCAAAATATTAATGACCTCAGGGAAAGCCTTTCCCCTAGTCTCCCTTTATAAGCATAACCACATCAGAGTACTAACAATGAGTTTTAATTTCCAGATGCCTTTCCAACTTGTTAAAAATATTTAAAAATTTTTCTTTATTTGTTAAATTTAAAACCCAATCAATCTTTGTATTTAGGACCATAACACTAATCCCAAGTGTTTCAGCAAAAAGAATTGTTTTATAGTTGATATCTTGTTCAT
>NW_006473602.1:0-296 GCF_000325575.1 Pteropus alecto | reverse complement strand
AGTAAAGATAACAAGTGTTGGTGAGAATGTGAAGAAAAGGGAACTCTTATACACTATACACTGTTGGTGGAAATGCAAAATTTTGCTGTGGAAAACAATATGGAGGTTCCACAAAAAATGTAAAATAGAACTATCATATGATTCAACATTTCCACTTCCGGGTATATATCCAAAGGAAATAAAAGCATATCTTCAGCAGATATCTATAACACCATTTTTTTGCAGCATTGGTTACAATACCAAGATATAGAAACAATCTAAGTGTTTATTGACAGATGAATGAATAAAGAATAGAA
>NW_006473601.1:0-296 GCF_000325575.1 Pteropus alecto | reverse complement strand
TATATATATGGCAGGCACTGAGCTGCTAAATGCTTGGAAATAATAAGAAATTATAATCACGGAATTAGAAGAGTTCACTCAAAGGTTTTCCAGCTTTAATGGTGAGACTGAGTGTGCTTTTTGTAACATAATTCTATAGAACAGCTTTCTGCGAGCTTTACCCAAAATTGAGAATCATCGGAGGCACTCTAAAAATGCAGAATCTCAAGCTGTACTCTGTGACCCTCCATCCCCAGTTTAAATTGATGGGGCCCAGGAACCTGCATTTAAACAAGCCCACCACCCCCACCAGTGTT
>NW_006473600.1:0-296 GCF_000325575.1 Pteropus alecto | reverse complement strand
ATAAATTTCTCATTAAAAACACAGAAGACAATGACCGCTGGGGGAAAAGGCTGAATGTGAGATAAAAATTCCTCCTAATTGTTCCAATAGAGAAATTTAAAAGGTAACAAACTCCAAAATATAGGCAGCCTCGCCAGTAATGAAATAGTTCAAACTATTTAGTATTCATTTTAGACTTATCACATAATTATTTTTTATGTGACTATCCAGCATGAGAGAAGATACTGTAATGTGTGTCTCACGTTGCAAGGTAATTTCTACCTCCACTCATCTGGAACTTTTCAATGAATAAAAAA
>NW_006473599.1:0-296 GCF_000325575.1 Pteropus alecto | reverse complement strand
TGCTGTCCGGCCTCGGGCTTCGGTCCCTCAGCCCCTCCTGGTCAGGTGACAGGCCGGGCGGGCGGAGCCTCGTCCTCTCTGCTCCACAGGCTGAGGTCACTGCCCGTGCTACTGAACGCAGACGCCTCTTTGCTGGTCGATGTGTGTGCTTCTCTAGCCAAGCACGTTTGTTCCCAGGAGCCGACACACTCCAAGGATAATTGTGCAGGACACTGCCGGACGTGACAGTCTAGTCGTGCGGGGGTCGAGGTGTTGAAAGCTGGGGGATGTGCCCGTGGCTCAGCATGCTATAAATC
>NW_006473598.1:0-296 GCF_000325575.1 Pteropus alecto | reverse complement strand
GTTCCATGACTGTTGGGTGATGATTGAGACTGGAATCAGAGGGGTTGGCTGATCCTTAGTGCAATGACAGAAGGTTGGCAAAGTCACTGCCAAGTGGAGAAAGTCAGAGTTTTTCTCAGTCCTCAGCCTTCACACCTCTGAACTTAATCACTTAAATCTCCCCATACTCCAAGCTTAACTGTTGCAGGAGGAGGGTAATATTAAACTTTTATATCTTTGTCATAACAGAGTTTATCACTCCACAGAGAATGGAGGGCAGGAACAGAGCAAAGCACAGCTCAGCTGAATAGTTCCAA
>NW_006473597.1:0-296 GCF_000325575.1 Pteropus alecto | reverse complement strand
GTCAGGTAGAAATATTTGAGGGCCAGGAGTACTGACAATAACTGTTCTCGTAGGCCAAGGAGGGCAGCAGAAAGACAAAGCCCGAGCTCCGCGTGAGGAGAGCAGGGGAGCTTCTGAGAAGTGGAGAAAGAAGCCCCTGCTCGGAGCCCTCCGGCCTCCTGGCTCATCTAAGGGGATGGTCAAGTCGAGTAATTTCGAATCGCATCTCTAGTGGGCTCTGTTAATCTCCATGTCTGCCCTCCTTGGAACCAGGATGGGTGGCTCAGAACAGAGCTGTCTGTCTGTCTGTCTGTCTG
>NW_006473596.1:0-296 GCF_000325575.1 Pteropus alecto | reverse complement strand
TTAAAACATTTCACTTGAATAAAAGCAAAGTGGTAAGCTTCACACTCGAAATATGCTCAGTCATACCCTTGTTAATTGCAGAGACACAAAGATAATGGAATAAAATGACTCACTCATAGAGACCTACCTCCTGGCTGTTTTCTACACTCCAACACTGCAGCCCACCCATTTGCCCCTCCACCAGCCTCCACTTTGGAACCTCGAGTATTGCTAAGAAAACATTCTCTGCGAAAATATTCTGGAGCTCAACACCTTTCTTAGAGCCTCCTTCACATCCTTGTTCCTCAAGCTGTAGA
>NW_006473595.1:0-296 GCF_000325575.1 Pteropus alecto | reverse complement strand
ACCACTAGCCTATAGTCCATGTCCATGAGTGAGAGAAACTTTCTTGGCCTAATTTCAAAGAATCTTGGGAAGGAACCCTTTGGCTCAGATTGAGTCACCCTTGGACCAATCAGTTGTGGCCACTGTGAATGTAGGCTGCTGTCATTGGCTCCACTTGAATCTTGTTCCCAATCTTGGACCAAGCCACGGCAGCCAGGAGTCTGGATTTATGTAAGGCTTGGAAGTTCTAACAGGAACACTATAAATCCTAGGTCCCCAACATTTTGGTACCAGCGACTGGTGCTCCTATGAGAATC
>NW_006473594.1:0-296 GCF_000325575.1 Pteropus alecto | reverse complement strand
GAGCTCTGGCTTGTGGTTTCGTATCCCTCGGAGAGGAAGAGGAAGCGGGGGAGGCTGGGCAGCGTCTGAATGTGTGATCGAGTAAAGAAAAGGCAAAGGAGAACAGCAGATTCTGGCCTCCCCGGCAGGGAAAAGAATCACTTTACATCTCTTCTGCCCGTTTATGAGTTTAATTAGAAACGAATTCGGAGTCTTCAAGTGTTGGGGCTTCTTGCCATGGAATCGCTCGTCTTGCAGATTTCCCGAGCCCCACGCCGCTTCGCCGGAGCCCTGGAGACGGGCCTTTCGTCTCCGTC
>NW_006473593.1:0-296 GCF_000325575.1 Pteropus alecto | reverse complement strand
GGATGACTTTCTTTTACCTTGAACCCTATTAAAGTGTTACATCTCCTCAATGATTATAAATTTTAAAAGAGCGCCAATTTTCCTATGTCTGTTATATTTCTTTAAGTTATATATGTTGCATTTCTCTTTTATTTTATAATTATAGAAATAATATAAGTTGATTGTAAAAAAAAATTTTGCACTCTGTTAAAACACAGAGGTATAATCTTTCATCTCCAATCATATTCTCCTTTCCAAAGGCAGCTAGCTCAACATTTTAGTGGTTTTCTTCCTCTAAAAAGTTATATGCATTTTTG
>NW_006473592.1:0-296 GCF_000325575.1 Pteropus alecto | reverse complement strand
GTGTTCAGGATGTGTGTCTACATTTCTGTTGGTATGTCTAGGAGAGGCATTGCTCTGTCAGGGGGTATATGAATCATTCAGGTTTACTCGATACTGCTCAACGGTTTCCAAAATGAGTGAAATAATTATACTTCTTTCATCAGCGGCTTATGAGAATTTTGCCTTGTTCTTCATGCTGACCCACAGTTGGTGATGTCAGATATTTTTTTTTACGCTGTTACTGTGAAGTTGAGCACATTTTCATGGGTTTAATGGCCATTGAGTATCATCGTTGCGAAGTGCTTATTTGAACGTCT
>NW_006473591.1:0-296 GCF_000325575.1 Pteropus alecto | reverse complement strand
GTCTTCCTGGAGGAGGCCCGTCCCCTCCCAGGCAGATTGTCGTCCGTGGGGTACTCGCTCGCTTGACCGTGATTGAAGGCCGTCCTGTAGCCTCGCGGGCCCCGGCATCACCTACGACCTTGGCTGCCTTCCTGCCGCGTCTTATCATGCAGCAGTGCGACCGATCATCTGGGCTGTGATATCTTTGGGACCGTCCCTCGCTACCCGAAAGAGGAAACTTAGGAGAAAGCAGAGGACAAGCGTGAGCTTGAGACTGTCCAGCTCCCTGAGTTGCCTGCTGCCTCAGCCTCCTGGGA
>NW_006473590.1:0-296 GCF_000325575.1 Pteropus alecto | reverse complement strand
ACGACAGACATCATTCAGCAAATACTGAAAACCTACTATGAGGCAAGCACTGTGTTATATTTGGAGGAAGTGAAGATGACTAGGACACAGCCTCTCCCTACGCTTGAAACACGTATTATCTAGAAAGAGTTGCAAACCAGTAAAAATGTTGTTATTAATGGAGGTGTGTATCAAATATGCTATGAAAACATGGAGAAAGACAGAACTCTTGATGGTAAAGTGAAGAATCACTATGGAGGAATTTCCATTTGAAGTGTTAAGTTTTTAAGGACAAATAGGATTTTACCAGGTGAACA
>NW_006473589.1:0-296 GCF_000325575.1 Pteropus alecto | reverse complement strand
TCCAGTTGGAAGAGGTTTAGTTGAACAAATTATTAATATCAAAGGCAGAGAGAGGTCTATGCGATAGACCCGTGTATTTTGCATAGCCTTATTTACTACATGTAAAGCCCGTTTAGCGGCAGGAGTTAATTCTCTTGGAGAAGAGGGATCCGAATCTCCTCTCAAAATATCAAATAAAGCCTGTAGTTGTCCTGTGGTAATTTCTAATTGTGGCTTAAGCCAATCGATATCTCCAAGTAGTTTTTGAAAATCATTGAGCATTTTTCACGAGTCGAATCGAATTTGAACCTTTTGTG
>NW_006473588.1:0-296 GCF_000325575.1 Pteropus alecto | reverse complement strand
CACACCCATCATCACTATCTAGATTTAGAACATTTTCGTCACCCCCAAAAGGAACCCTGTGTCCATCGGCAGTCATGCTGCATTTCCCCCTCCTTCCAGCCCCGGGGAACCACTGTCTCTGCGGGTTTGCTCTTCCGCACCTTTCATGTAAACGGAACACCTAATATGTGGCCTTTTGTGACCGACTTCTTTCACTCCGCGTGTGTTCAAGTTCCCTTCATGTTGTATCACGTGTCAGTACTTCATTCCTCTGTATGGCCGAGTGATATTCCACTGTGTGGCTTTATTTTTTTTTT
>NW_006473587.1:0-296 GCF_000325575.1 Pteropus alecto | reverse complement strand
GTGGCGGGTGACCTGCTGCTGCTCCACTGCCCTCACGGTGACGAGGGCACCACCCAGCCACCCCCCGGCTTCTCTCAAACTGCCGCCCGAGCAGAGCGAATGCTGCAGTGGCTGGCAGGGAACTGAGGGTGAAATTTATGATCTACGTGAGCAGTTTTCTCTGGGAAAAGCTCCCTGGGCTGAACCATGACGCGGCTTCGCCCCCCCGACCTGGTGAGCGCGCACTGCCCAGGCACCTGCCTGGGCTCCTCGTGCTGTCAAGGGACCCGACCGGCAAACGAGAGGCCGTGTGGACA
>NW_006473586.1:0-295 GCF_000325575.1 Pteropus alecto | reverse complement strand
TTTTTTTTATGGTAAAATATACATAACAAAAAATTTAATACTGTAATCATTTTTCACTGTGCAATTCAGTACATTCATGATGTTGTGCACCTCTCTGTGATTTTGTGTTACCACTATCTATTTCCATACTTTTTCATCACTCTGAACTGAAGCTCAGGACCCATGAAACAATAACTCCTGTTCCCACCTTTGTATTTCCCTTAGCCCATGGCAACCTCTGTTCTTTCTCTGTCTCTATGGATTTGCATATTCTAGGTACGTCATATAAGTGGAATCATACAATATTTGTCCTTTT
>NW_006473585.1:0-295 GCF_000325575.1 Pteropus alecto | reverse complement strand
TGGCTGGCGGTGGAGCTCACAGCACGGGGCAGAGATGGGGCTGCCCCGGTTGGTAGGCCAGGACACCCAGGCAGGTGCACGCACACCTGGGGACTGGCCGCTCAAGGATGCTCCCAGGCCGACTGCCCGAGTTGGCAGTGTTTGGGGCTGACCTTGGCCTTGGCAGCTGCGGAGTGGTGGTTCGACAAGCCAGGCCCAGTCCTCCTGCCTGCTCTCTCCAGGTCTCCAGTGGCTCTACAATAACAAGCAGAAAAAACACCCCCCAACTCCTCCCCCCACCCTCCCCCCCAAAAAA
>NW_006473584.1:0-296 GCF_000325575.1 Pteropus alecto | reverse complement strand
ATCACCTGGGAAATGGGACACATGCGGGACTTTCCTGAAACGGAGATGTTTATGAAAGATCGACGGCGGTCCCCATGCTCCACGTAGAAGCGCCGAAAGCTTCCCCTTGGCCGCTGGCGAGCAGGTTGTCGTCACTGCTGCGGGACGCAGGCGTGAAGCTTGACCTCTCACTCACCGTGGGGCGACACTCGGCTGGAACCCCGCCCGGAGGAGCTCGGGGCGCCTGGAACCTCGCTGAGTGGGCCGCTGGGCGCCGATTCCGCACAGAGGAAACCGGGTGGCCCCCGGACCCCGGC
>NW_006473583.1:0-295 GCF_000325575.1 Pteropus alecto | reverse complement strand
CTATCTGCCCCTCCCCCACTTACGCTTTCATTTATGTCACTCGTCCATGTAAAAAACTATTTTCTTGATTTATTTTTGTATTACTTCATTATCCACAAGAAGTGCACCTGACTCTCGGAAGTGTAGAGCTTAGGTGCACACCCCCCATGCAGCCAAAAATCTACGTAAAACTTTAGCCTCTCTAAAACGTAACCATCAATAGCCCACTGGTGATCGGAAGCCTTACTGATAACATACTGTCAATAAATACATATTTTGTGTGTCATGTATCTTATATACCATATTCTTACAATAC
>NW_006473582.1:0-295 GCF_000325575.1 Pteropus alecto | reverse complement strand
ATAATATGATAATTTTATATAAAAATTTTTAAGGAACACCATACTGTTTTCCATAGTAACTGAACTTTCCCATCAGCAGTGCGCAAGAGTTCCAATTTCTCCAAATCTACTCCAAAACTTACCTGTTCTTTTGATAGTAGCCAATCTAATGGATGTGAGGTGATAGCTCATTGTGGTTTGGGGTTGCATTTCCTTAATGATTGGTGGTATTGAACATCTTTTCATATGCTTGTTGGCTGTTTGTGTGTCTTCTACAGAGAAATGTTAAATTTTTTGCCCATTTAAAATTTTTGTT
>NW_006473581.1:0-295 GCF_000325575.1 Pteropus alecto | reverse complement strand
CAGATATTTAAGTTCCTCTTTTGTTTATGGTAACGTTGGTTGATTTAAGTTTCACTGATCTTCTTTTTGCCCACTGGCAGACAAATATGGTGGTAAAACAGTGAGAGAGAAAGGGAAGAAATTTTGAAAAGATCTGTATATTCTGAAAACTCAAAAATAAAATCTTGATATCATTGATTGAATATTAAGCAGCATCACCCTGAGGATTAGTTATTGATCTACTAGCTGACTACAAAATAGTCTCCTTACTGTTTTCCCTGCCCCTCTTCTTCAATCCTATAGTATTTATATGTAT
>NW_006473580.1:0-295 GCF_000325575.1 Pteropus alecto | reverse complement strand
TAAACGAATAGGGATCCCTCATTTTCAGGTTTAAAAAAAAACAAAACCTGGAGACTCAGAAAAGTGAAAGTGGTATTTACTGAGACTTTACTAAGCGCCAAGCTCTATGCATATCTTACATGTATTCTTCAGAAGCCCAGGCTGTGGGTGCTATTGTTCTCATTTTACAAGTGAGGGAACAGGCTAAGAGTGATTAACTTGCTAATATGTGATAGAGCTGGGGTTCAATCCCAGGAAATCTGACTATAAAACTCATTTGTTTAATTGAGTTAAAAGAAATACTAGAATCCCTCTA
>NW_006473579.1:0-295 GCF_000325575.1 Pteropus alecto | reverse complement strand
GGTGTGGGGTGAGCTCTTCTTCCTTCTTCCCGCAGGTACCGAGGTCACGAAGACTGCCACTTTAAAAACGCTTCTCCCAGGCCCCAGCCTGGTGTCATTTAACCCTTTGGCAAACCTAAGAGGTGAGTCGAGAAGCCCATTTCACAGTTGAGTAAACTGAGGCCGGGAGAGGCAAAGTCGTGTTGCTGAGACTTGGGACATAGTCGAGCCTGGTGGCCCAGACCCCGGATTCAGAGCCAGGCTGCCTGCACTTGAATTCTGGCCACATTTTAGTGCGTGAGCTCAGGCAGGTGAC
>NW_006473578.1:0-294 GCF_000325575.1 Pteropus alecto | reverse complement strand
TTAGGGTTAGGGTTAGGGTTAAGGTTAAGGTTAGGATTAGGGTTTTGTTTAGGGTTAGGTTTAGGGTTAGGGTAGGGTTAATATTATGGTTAAGGTTAGGGTTAAGGTTAAGATTAGGGTTAGGTTTAGCGTTAAACTTTGTGTTATGGTTACAGTTATGTTTAAGGTTAGGGTAAGAGGTTAGGGTTAGGATTACTGTTGTGGTAAGGATTAGGGTTAGGTTTAATTTAGGTTTAAGGTTAAGGTTAGGTTTATGTTTGGGTTATTGTTAGGGTTAGGGTTAGGGTTAGGGTT
>NW_006473577.1:0-295 GCF_000325575.1 Pteropus alecto | reverse complement strand
CACACTCACTCACACTCACTCACACTCACTCACACACACACACTCACCTACTCACATGCACACACACATACTCACTGACACACGCACTCAGATGCTCACACACACATGCACTCATGCTCACACACAGTAACACACTCACATACACTCACTCACACTCACACACTCACACTCACCTACTCACACGCACACACACTCACACATTCACCTACTCACATGCACACTCACACACACTCACCTACACGCACACACACACTCATACTCACTCACCTACTCACATGCACACACTCACATACTC
>NW_006473576.1:0-295 GCF_000325575.1 Pteropus alecto | reverse complement strand
TAATGGGTGTCACTGTCCTTCTCCAAAGCCTGCTCTAGGTCAAAAAGTGGTTAAGAAATAAACGGGACAAGTCCCTAGAAACGTCTCTTTGCACGTATAAACGTATGAGTACGTGAACCGAGGGCCATGTCTCTCTGTCACCTTGGTCGTGAGCCCTGAAGACAGCGTCTCGTTTCGGGGGTCACTCTCATGCACCCCGATGCCAGTCCCACCAGCTCCTGACCTCTGGACTCCAGGTCTCGATTTGCTTTCCCAGATCCGAGCCTCAGGTTTTGCTAAGAATTCCCGCTAATCT
>NW_006473575.1:0-295 GCF_000325575.1 Pteropus alecto | reverse complement strand
CCCCCAGCCTCAACCTCCCCACCTGGAGTCGATGAGGGAGGTGCGGTTGGAGCCGTCGTCACGGACGTGCAGCCAGCGGACGGTGACCCGGGCCCGGTCGCTGCGCGGGGAGAGCAGCTCGTGCGTGCGGAGCGCGGCCTCGGGGACTGGCTCCTGGAAGAGGCGCAGCACGGCCTGCACCAGCTCGCTGTTGGGGGGCAGCCGCTGCTCCATGCCGAACACCAGCAGGTGCGTGGAGGCCTCGGACACCAGGAACCTGCCCGCCACCTCTGGGGACAGGAGCAGGGTCAGCGGG
>NW_006473574.1:0-295 GCF_000325575.1 Pteropus alecto | reverse complement strand
GTCAGGTGAGCTGGTTACTTTCTCTGGTTCACTAAAACCAGAAACTCTCTCAGGTGATATCAATTAATGGGCCTTTACTGAAATTAATGTGGCACCCACATGAAAACAAGCAGGAAAAGGATCATAGCCAAATGGTCAGACTTCATAAAATTCTGGAGAAGTTTGAACACTTCAAGGCCATGTTTCCTCCTGCGACATTACTAGATGACACAATATTCATACTTTTATTTGCATATTGTCTTGTATTTACAGAAATTAAAATATTTGCATTTCATAGTCAAACAGAATTAGAGAG
>NW_006473573.1:0-295 GCF_000325575.1 Pteropus alecto | reverse complement strand
AAAAAGTTACTTTTGATAATCATGCTTTTAAAATATATCGAAGCATGACCATCGGTCATTTGGAAGATTACTATAAAATGTCCGCGGTTACGTGAACGTGGCCTGGACAGATGTGGTGTCTCCTTACCTGTTAAAGGAGAACGGTAGGGTGAAAAGGCAGAAGTCTGGGGTTTAGAGATAAAGGGCAGCACATGGGGGGAATGAAAGGACTCGGAGGAGGCGCAGGGAGTAGAAGGAAGAAGAGGAGGGAGAGCGAGACTGCGCTTCTCAAGACCCGAGGAGCCAGGTGAGGGGC
>NW_006473572.1:0-295 GCF_000325575.1 Pteropus alecto | reverse complement strand
CTGAGCGAGTCGTCCGCCCTTCAGCCCCAGCGGACTCCGTGGGAGGACGCGGAAGGCGGCTCGCTGCCGCCGGAGCCGCGCTCAGGTGAGCTGGTCCCAGGTTACGCCGCCAGTGAGAGGCCGATGCCATGGTCACTCGCAGTGCCTGGCCTCCCATGGCCTCCCATCTGCCCTCGTGCCCTTGACCTTCTGCCGGAAGATGGGGTAGGCGGTGACTTTAGCGGCCGCTCTTTCCCCGGCGTTAGCGAGGCGGGGCGGCCGACCTCTGCGGAGCTCGGCGGCGGCGTCGCGCTGT
>NW_006473571.1:0-295 GCF_000325575.1 Pteropus alecto | reverse complement strand
ACAGAGAGACAGAGGTGACAAATGCAGTGAGCTGCGAAAGAAGAGAGAGTCATGTGAGCAGAGAATGAGAGAGTATGTGTTCGTGAGTGCCGTGAGGCCAATCCAAGAGGGGAAGGAGACATTTGATACCAACGTTGAAGGATCAGTTGGTTTTGGTTTTGACAAGAAACCTGGAGTGGAGGGCGGGGTGCTCAGACACCAACCAGAGGCACCCCATTCCTTGTCGTCAGGGCAAGCAGCTGCTCCAGTGCAGCAGGCAGTGTATATGGGCTTCCCAGCTGTTAGCCAATAGTCT
>NW_006473570.1:0-295 GCF_000325575.1 Pteropus alecto | reverse complement strand
TTACCCCTTAAATACTTAAAATAAAAGTACCTCTTACGTAACCACAGTACAGGACAAAAACCTAGAAATTCAGCATTGACACAACACTATTAACTAAAACGCAGTCCATATTCTAATTTTATTAATTGCACCAAAAATGTCTTTCTTAGATTTTTTTTCCAGGATTCGAGATCTAATCCAAGATCATTTGATGCATGTAGTTCATCATTTGGGTAACCAGGTTTTCCATTGTAAATTTTCTTTTTTCCATTTGTAACTAGCAAGCTATTTTGTGGGGAAATATTTCAAGACTAAA
>NW_006473569.1:0-295 GCF_000325575.1 Pteropus alecto | reverse complement strand
GTGTGTGTTTGTGTGTGCACGTGGGAGAATGCACACATGGGGGTGGGCTTGGCTGTGGGTGGGTGTGGGTACACGCGTGTGCCTGGCCCTGGGTGTATGTGTCACACGTGTGTTAATGGCCAGGAAGAAGAGGAAAACGTTCAGGAGAACGAACTTTGGCCAGGAAACAGTCGTCTGAAAGCAATTTGGCCAAAAGCGAATTGGTCGACATGATAACTTTTTTCCATAATCAACACCTGCAGCCTCTGTTTTCCTAGAGTCTCAGTCGGGTCCCCCAGAAGCAGAGCCCAGGAGG
>NW_006473568.1:0-295 GCF_000325575.1 Pteropus alecto | reverse complement strand
GCTGTATTTAAAATTACCTCAAAACTTAGCAATTTTAAACAAGAAATACGTATTATCTCATAACTTCTAAGAGCCAGGAGTTCCCAGGCCACTCTGCTGGGTGCCCCTGGTGGGCGGTCTCCTCGTGAGACTGGACCAGCTAATGGCTGAGGCCGAGTTTTCTGTGGCTTTGACCGGTGGGAAGAGAATTCACGTGCAAGCCCCTTCTCTTGGTTGCTGGCGGACCTCTCCACTCCCCAGAGCCTCACCAGAATTAGGGAGAGAGGAGAGAGAGCTTCCCCATACGTAAGTCACA
>NW_006473567.1:0-295 GCF_000325575.1 Pteropus alecto | reverse complement strand
TAACCACTATGCTATACACCTGAAACTAATATAATGTAAGCCAACTGTAATGCAAAAATAAAAATTAATTTAAAAATAGAATAGTTACATTGTTGTGCATTCATACAAGGAAGTACAATGCAGCAATAAAAATTGATCTAAAAGTTTTTAAGTTAAAAAATACTTTCTGTAAAACTTCTATAAAAATGCACAATTTTAATTCTAATTCTAAAAAAAGAATACAGTATATAATACATATAACAGAAAATATGTGTTTATCAACAGTTTATGTTCTTGATAAGGCTACTGGTCAACA
>NW_006473566.1:0-295 GCF_000325575.1 Pteropus alecto | reverse complement strand
GTATGTTACTCCAGTATGTAGATGACCTCCTCTTAACAGGAAAGACCTATGAGGAATACATGATAGGAACACATCTGCTCCTCAATCTCCTCTGGGAAGGGGGATACAAGGTCTCTAAAAGGAAGCCTCAGATCTTCCAAGAAAGAGTCAAATACCTCAGCTTTTACCTGTCGCAGGGACAACACCAGCTCAGCCCAGAAAGGAAACTAGCAGTCGGCTGAATTCTACTACCCGAAAACAAGTCTGCACATTTCTTGGAGCAGCTGGCTTCTGCAGAATCTGGATACTTAATTTC
>NW_006473565.1:0-293 GCF_000325575.1 Pteropus alecto | reverse complement strand
ATTCTGATTGTAGAACTCGATCCTTTTATTTATGTCTTGGAATTTTTATTTGCTTGAGTTCAGCTTCTCTATACAATTTAAGTAACCACTTTATTAAGCTTTCTTTCTCTCTGTACATAGCCAATTTCTCTCCTTTTTTCTCCATACCTTCACAAAATTTTTTCCAACCTTGATCGGAATATTTGAAAATTTCTGTTTCTTTAATGCATCACATGGATTTCTAAAGAATTATGTCTTCCATTATGACATATATTATTATAAGTTATGTTTTATTGTTTTACAGATAGAATAAT
>NW_006473564.1:0-295 GCF_000325575.1 Pteropus alecto | reverse complement strand
GGTTTAGGTTAGAGTTAGGGTTAGTGTTAGGTTTAGGTGTAGGGTAAGAAGTTACAGTTAGGGTTATTGTTCATGTAAAATTTAGGATTAGATTTAGACTTAGGCTTAAATTTAGCTTTAATTTTAGCATTAGGATCATGTTTAGATTTAGTGTTCTGGTTAGGGTTAGGGTTAGTTTTACAGTTAAAGTTAGGGTTAGGGTTAGGATTAGCATTAGTTTTAGGATTACGGTTGGGGTAAGTTGTTAGTGTTAGCATTAATTTTATGGTTAGGTTTAGGGTTAGGTATACGTTAG
>NW_006473563.1:0-295 GCF_000325575.1 Pteropus alecto | reverse complement strand
CAGGCTCTGGATTCAACTTGGTTTATTATTTGGTCAATCTGTCTAGTTCTCATGCCTCTTTCCTCTACTAAAGTCACATCCTATTCTAAGAAACAAAACTGAGAAGAGATAACTGCTCGGACCTTCGCTAAGGCAGCAGGAACTGTCACATGACCAGAGATGTTGCTGAGATGATTCCTGACTGTCTCATTTCTGGACACGGTTGTGAATACTGTTCTCAATTAAGGGAAATATCAAACAGTAATTTACAGAAGCCTCAGAACACAAAGGGAACAACTTCCTCCTTGACAATTTC
>NW_006473562.1:0-295 GCF_000325575.1 Pteropus alecto | reverse complement strand
CTTCTTTTCTAACATTGTTCAGGGCTATTGCTTTAGATATATGCCACGAATTTCGATATGTTATATTTTCATTCAGTTCAAAGTATGTTTTAATTTCCCTTTTGAGTTCTACTTGATCCATGGGTTGTTTAGAAGTGGATTGTTTAGTTGCTAACTATTGGAGGATTTTCCAGAGATCTTTCTGTTATCGATTTGCAATTTAATTCCATCGTAATCAGAAAACATAGTTTGTACGCCGAGTCTTTTTAAATTTATCACGACTCATTTTATGGCTCGGAATGTGCTCTATTTTTCT
>NW_006473561.1:0-295 GCF_000325575.1 Pteropus alecto | reverse complement strand
GTGGTCATCACTGTGCAGAAGCATCTGGGTCCTGAGGGTAAACATCATTCTTCTTTGAACCACACTTCCCATTCCCATCCCTGAAATCCACTCGACCGCCTCTGCTGAGGATGTGGTGGCATCCAGGATTCCACCAGATTCCCCAGCTCTGATAGGGGTCTCAGCTCCACGTTCTCTGTGATTCAAGAAGCCTAGTCATTACTTCACAATGACAACTGAAATTCCATTCAAAGGAGCCACCGCATCTCACCCTACCATCTGCCAGATCGCCACCCGTGACAAGGAGGCTGGACTT
>NW_006473560.1:0-295 GCF_000325575.1 Pteropus alecto | reverse complement strand
TCCCCAGACAAAAATGGAACCAAGGACAGGAAAACCCAACGAGGTTTACTTAAATTGAAACGCACTGAGGACAGCTGAGATGTGACCTTGGGAACCGGGAGATCGACACAGGGCAGTCTTCCAGTGTACAGCAGACCAACACAGCCACGGTCACAACTTGTGTAGGACGACTCCAAGCTGCACCCTCCAGCGTCCATCACGCCCAGATTCCCCACCCCCACCCAGGGATAGGCGTCGTCGCGAGGGCGCGGAGTCCTTCGCAGCAAGGACAGGCTCAGGCCTGCCCTCCACGCTG
>NW_006473559.1:0-295 GCF_000325575.1 Pteropus alecto | reverse complement strand
CCACACACAATGGCTTTCTGTTTTCCTTGGCAAAGAGAGATTGTATAGGAAAGCTGTCATGTTGCCGCTACTACAAATTACAAACAGCCTGCCACTCTCAGTACCTGCTTGTGCATTCTAGGAAGATGTCAAGAAGAAGAGCATGGATTTCAAACAGTCACCCACCAGCTCTATGGTATTGAAAACAAAACACGTCAAACAGAAGTAATGTCACAACAGGATTGAAAATCACTGATGTCGAAAACAACAGGACCGAAACTGGCTCAAATAAAAAATGTATAACCTGAATGACAAG
>NW_006473558.1:0-295 GCF_000325575.1 Pteropus alecto | reverse complement strand
GCCATGTCATTCTACAAGATACGGAAGTATAGATAGGAAAAAGTATCTGCAAGGTCTTAAGTAACATACAACCGACTGAGTCCACAGAGTGAAGGGCAAAGGAACAAGCAAAGACTGCTGTCAAAGGCCCCAAATCAGATCTGCCATCAATGCAGAGAAAGCAAATGCTGAGGTTTGAAGTAGGCCTGGGACACAAAGTACACTTGTTAACTTGGCCCATACGCACGACCAAAAAAAAGCCAAAAGTACCTTTCCAAGATACAGTATTTTGCTTAGAAAATTCCAAAAAAAAAAA
>NW_006473557.1:0-295 GCF_000325575.1 Pteropus alecto | reverse complement strand
GCTTGTTTGGGTTTTGTGAACCTTTGAGAGATTTTGGGGAAGTTTGCAGCATGAGCCAAGACTGCCTATTTGTATGAAAAATCCACTGGAAGCGGCTAGGGTGGGCCTGCACATTGGGTAGGGTGGAGTCTCGGGGAATCTCCAGGGCAGGGCAACTAGTGTTAACCAGGCTGATGGAGACTCGGTTATGGTGCCCACCTGTGTCTGCACGCTGGAAGGTAGGAGGGCTCAACAAAGAAACAGTGGCCTCCGCCAGCATGTCTGTCTGGGAGAAAGCTGCCCCTCCAGCCCTCGC
>NW_006473556.1:0-295 GCF_000325575.1 Pteropus alecto | reverse complement strand
AGAGAGAGAGAGAGAGAGAGAGAGAGATAATGTGTAGTAAATCTCTATTCAACATTTTTAGTTTTTTCTTTGTTTTACAAAAAGGGAACTGTCACCCCTGAGTCCCTTCTTGTTGATACTTTTGCTGGAAACAGTGAACGATAAAACACAGGACCTGTCAAAAGATTTTTGGATGAGTTTAAAAGTGCCTCTGGGAGACTCATTCTCCCCAGCTAGATGGCAGTTTCCATGAGGGCAAAGATCTCACCTGTGTTTCTGCTACACCATTCACAAGGGTTACCGAGCCTTTAAACAG
>NW_006473555.1:0-295 GCF_000325575.1 Pteropus alecto | reverse complement strand
CTAACACTAACCCAAACCCTAACCCCTAACGCTAACCCTAACTCTAACCCTATCCTTAAATTTAACCAAAGGCTATACATAACCGTAACCTAACACCCAACACTAAACCTAATTATAAACCAAACACTTAATCTAAACCTCACCCGAATCGTAACACTAATCCTTAACTAAGCATAATCCTTACAATAACTGTAAACCTAACCTAACCGTTACCCTGACTTTAACACTAAACTAAACCTAAACCTAACACTAATCTAGCACTAATTCAAACTGCTAAACCTAACCCTAATACTAA
>NW_006473554.1:0-292 GCF_000325575.1 Pteropus alecto | reverse complement strand
AGAAATTACCATTTATCATGTTTCAGGTTTACCCTCATCCAATCTATGAGGGGAAGTTATAAATATAGGAAATTTAACATGAAATTTAACAAGTTTTTCCAACTAAGAAAGCGTTAGTTACATCATGGTTATGATTTGACCAAACTAAAAAAAACTTAACCATTTCTAACACCTGTATCTCCAGAGAAAATGTAAATTTAATTAAATCCTATTTATTTACCTATGCTCAGAAATAAGGGACATAAATATTTTTATTATTATTTCTGGCCTTATAAAATTCACCAAGTCCCTA
>NW_006473553.1:0-295 GCF_000325575.1 Pteropus alecto | reverse complement strand
TATAATATAGTATAATATAAAAATAGAATATAGTAAATATAAATTTCAAAATTCAATTGAACTAATTAATGCAACCTTTAGCAATACATACAAAGATAGTAAATTCATGAAGAAAAGCAAAGTAATAAGCCAAAATTAAGATAGTGTTTATATCAGATGGGGTCGGGGCAAAGAGGAGAAGGTAATCAGAGAGGAGCACACAGTGGGCTTTGAAGCAGGGGTCCCCAACCCTCGGGCGGTGGACTGGTACTGATCCGTGCGTGGCCTGTTAGGAACTGAGCTGCACAGCAGGACG
>NW_006473552.1:0-295 GCF_000325575.1 Pteropus alecto | reverse complement strand
AGCCACAAAACCGTAAGAAGGAGTCACCTGGACTCCATGGCCCCGTCCACGCTGTGGCTCCTGTGATGGTGGCTGTCACCAGCAGACCCTCTCCCACGCTAGACTCCACAGTGTCCTCCCCCAATCCAGGCCCCACTGCCTGCTCTGCGTGCCCCAGGGACGTGACCGGGTTCGCGAAGTTCGGTGACCCCAGGGCCCAGCGGGCACAGAGTGAGGAAGGTGTAAGTACCAGAAGCAACGGATGCTGGAGAATTCTCCGTGAGCCTCCGTGGCTTGCCGCTGGTCTCAGGGGTGC
>NW_006473551.1:0-295 GCF_000325575.1 Pteropus alecto | reverse complement strand
AAATGATAAAATAGCATCTGTTCAGAGAACTTTTGGCGAGGTTCCCAGCTTCTCATTACTCAGGGAAAATAACGATGTGTTCGTCCCTGTGAAGAGAGAAAACGCGGAGAAAATGTGAATCGTGCTAGTGTAAGGCCATCACGGACACCTGAGCATCTCCCATGACTAATGTGTTTGGCCTTTACAGCTGGTTCTTGTCCCTCAGAGACACAGTTTTACAGTAAAAAAAAAAAAATCTCGTTCACTATGAACTTCAGTAAAGTCCCTTTATGGTGGATTCCCTTATCACGTGAGG
>NW_006473550.1:0-295 GCF_000325575.1 Pteropus alecto | reverse complement strand
ACCCTTGCCCTTATGCCAGACAATTCGGTTTCTCCCCATGTGTCCTTGGTACTTTTTGAGCTGCCGTCCCTCAGCTGGAGCTCAGAGTGAGTGAGTTTGTGAGTAATTCTGTGTGCAATCCCTTTGAGACCTACAGTACCCAGGTCCAGCAGTCTTCCATCTCGCTCAGCCACAATTTCCTCTGGTTTTCACAGACGGATATTATGGGGCCTTCTCTCCCAGCACTGGAGCCCTGGTCCGGGGAACTCGGTATGGGGTTGGACTCCTTGCTCCTCACCGGGAAGCAAGGTAAGAT
>NW_006473549.1:0-295 GCF_000325575.1 Pteropus alecto | reverse complement strand
GAAAGTGTCTAATGCCCTAAGGAAATTTGCTTTGGGGAAGCACTTTCTTTTTGGCAAGTAATGATTTCATTTAGTTTATTAAATATTTTCTAATGGCGATTGTTGCCCAGTACTGCATTAGAAGGATTAGTGAGTTGAGCGGGACATCGTCCCTGCCCTACTGGTGTTCCCAGTGCCAGTGGGGAGATAGGACGTGTCCATGTGATGTGGGGGTGCTGTGATGGAGGGGCGTGAGGAGGGCAGCATCTTCGCATCTCAGCCTGGAGTTCTACCCCTGAGCTGCTTCTCAAAATAA
>NW_006473548.1:0-295 GCF_000325575.1 Pteropus alecto | reverse complement strand
TCAGAAGCAGCAGTAATTTTCTTCCTCGATTTCCTGAAATCTAGCTTGTACCCCAGAGCAGCCAGGTCGCACCTCTCTTCCACAAGTTCTGCCTATCTGAACTCTCAGCTGAGCCTTCTGGGTCTTGTGTGAGTGCCTGTTAGTGTTTGTGTCTCTCATCGGAATGGGAGCTCCTGCAGGCTGAGCTCTTTCTGCCTCTGACTTCTCTGCCAGTGCCCAGCCTGAGTCCTGTGCATTGGTGAGGTTCAGGGTGATCAAGAACACCCACCTTGTCGATGAAGGCGGCGAACCTGCT
>NW_006473547.1:0-295 GCF_000325575.1 Pteropus alecto | reverse complement strand
AAAGTGGAATTGCTGGATCATATAGTAGTTCTACGTTTAGTTTTTTTGAGGAATCTCCAGACCGTTTTCCATAGGGGCTGCACCAGTTTTCCAGTCACATCAACAGTACACAAAGGTTCCCTTTCTCCACATCCTCGCCAACACTAGCTGTTCGTTAACCTTTTGATAATGGTCATTCTGACTGATGTGAGGTGGTATCTCACTGTGGTTTTGATTAGCATCTTCTTGGTAATTAGTGATGAGCATCTTTTCATATGTCAGTTGGCCATCTGCATGTCTTCTTTGGAGAAATGTC
>NW_006473546.1:0-295 GCF_000325575.1 Pteropus alecto | reverse complement strand
GCAAGTCTCAGTTTCTTGCCATGAATTTCTCTTCACAGGGCTGCTTGTGTCCTCACAACATGGCTAATGGCTCCACCTAGAGAGTGGTCAAAGAGAGCAAGGCAGAAGTCACAATGTCTTTTATGACCTAGCCTCAGAAGTCATATGTTGTCATTTTCACATTATCCTACTGGTTACATGGATCAGCCCTGCTCAGTATGGGAGCGGGGAGTACACAAAGGCGTGAATACCGAAAGTCGTGGCTTACGGGGGGACTGTCTTGAAGGCTGGCTACTAGGGTTGGGTATTAAAAACC
>NW_006473545.1:0-295 GCF_000325575.1 Pteropus alecto | reverse complement strand
TCTAGAACCAGAGAGCTTTAGTCTGTTTCATGCCTGTTCACTCTACAGTTGATCTTGGAACAATGGAAGGGTTAGGGGTGCCAACAGCACACAGTTGGAAATCTACATATAACTTTTGACTCCCCAAAAATTTATAATTTTTGACTCCCCAAAAATTTAACTATAGCCATCGCTCAGTATCTGCAATGCTCAAGTCCTTTATATAAAATATTGTAGAATAATATGTACACTCGACCCTCCAGATCCACGAGTTCCTACCATGAGTCAAAAATACTGTTTTCAATCTGTGGTTAGT
>NW_006473544.1:0-295 GCF_000325575.1 Pteropus alecto | reverse complement strand
AGAGAACAGGATAGGGAGAGGCAGAAAGGACTTTCCAGACTGATGACCCAGCCAGTCTACGTGCGCTAAGGCGGAGGTCACAAAAAGTCAAGGTATGTTCCTAGTTGTACGGAAGGAAGAAACAAAGTCAGAGAGCTCTCGGTTCTCTGAATGGATGGCCAAGCGATATACAAGAAGGGCAACCCCCAGCCCCTCAACTGGGCCCTTCGTTCTCATCTCTACATGGGCCAGAACTACAGGAGAGGAGGGTGGTGACACATATGAGAGACCATGAAGGATCACATTAGCCTGACAG
>NW_006473543.1:0-295 GCF_000325575.1 Pteropus alecto | reverse complement strand
AGAATTATCTGCATGTACTGCTGGGGCTTCTGTTCTCTGCAGCCCAAGCTTCCCATAAGTCAATTACTTTATAATGAATTCTGCTATGTTCTATGACAGTGGGTGTTGTAGCTGTGATGGTTGTGGTTTTATTATGGTCTTACGACTGTGACAATTTTTTTTTCTCTTTTTGTCCTTATGATCTCATATTTTAAGTACATAAAAAACCTTGTCAACTAATGTCTAACCTGTAGATAAACAGTTTGCTTGATTAAGAACTTTAGAAACAGACTTCAAAGGGAGCTAACAGTTCCCA
>NW_006473542.1:0-295 GCF_000325575.1 Pteropus alecto | reverse complement strand
ACACAGATACACACAAAGACACACACATTTACAGGAAAAAAAAGTAAAAGAGAAAATATCGAATTCAAGAACCATATACATCAAGAAGTGGTTTTCAACCATGGCATACTTTATCTACCTATTTATTTGTTTGTTTATTAAATTTATTGTGGGTGACATTGATTAATAAAGTTATATAGACTTTAAATGGACAATTAAATTAATACATCATACGTGTATTGCATTGCATTGTGTGTTGACCATCCAAAGTCAAATCTCCTTATATTTGACCCCCTTTACCCTTATCTATCTCCTC
>NW_006473541.1:0-295 GCF_000325575.1 Pteropus alecto | reverse complement strand
TAGGGTTAGGGTTAGAGTTAGGGTTTAGCATTAGGGTTAGTGTTATGGTTAAGGTTAGTGTTACCTTTACGGTTAAGATTCGGTTTAGGTTTAGCTTAAGGGTTTAGAGTTAGGATTAGTGTTCTGGTTAGGGTTAGGGTTAGGTTTACATTAAGGTTAGTGTTAGAGTTAGGGTTAGGGTTAGGTTAAGCATTAGTTTTTACGGTTAGAGTTAAGTTTAGGGTTACTCTTAGGTTTAAGGTAAATTTTAGGTTTAGATTAAGTGTTTAGAGTTAGGATTAGTGTTAGGGTTAGA
>NW_006473540.1:0-295 GCF_000325575.1 Pteropus alecto | reverse complement strand
ACAGTCATTGATTGGCCCCCTATTTCTATTGAGACCCTGGGCTTTCGGGGGCCTAGTATCAGTGAGCACGGTCACCCTTAGTCTGACTGGGCTTTGACTAGACCAATGGGCTCTTGAATGGCTGGCTCAGGCTGGTACTTTCCTTTACGAGGACGATTGAACTTCTTAGGTCCTTCAGCTGTCCTCACATTGTGGGGGCACTCGTCTCTCCAATGGCCGGTCTCTTTGCAGTAGGCTCTTTAGTCGCGGCATAGTGGAGATGTCCTTTTGGTTTCTCCTTTCTGTGGGGGAGCAG
>NW_006473539.1:0-295 GCF_000325575.1 Pteropus alecto | reverse complement strand
GGTTAAAAGCCCCAACCCTTTAAAATGCATAGCATTGTGCATTCCCGATGGGCCTCTTACGTGGCTTTGCGTGTCGTGGGTCATGGTGGCGGACCGCGGAGACCGCCCGCATCACGCGTGCGAGTCGGCGGTGTTGGCCTCCACTCCGGCCTTTTTCAACGCAAAACGTCAGCCTTGGCGGTGTGAGTCCCCACGTGTCCTGCTTTTGGAAGCACAGTGTCCCCGACGCCCCCTCTGTGTGCACCCATGGAGGAAACCTGCACGGGAAGCGCAGGAGGAAGGTGTTGCCCGTTGA
>NW_006473538.1:0-295 GCF_000325575.1 Pteropus alecto | reverse complement strand
CCTTGTGGCTGTTGGAAGATTCCAAGTTTGCTTCAGAAAATACAGTTATCAAGTCACTTCTTGGAACCATACTGCAGCCCATTCAAAATATCTCTCTATCACTTAGCATAAAGGATGAGTAAGGAGCACTGTTTCTAATCAGAAGCTTACAGAGTGGAAGAACAACTTTTCAAAGCCTTTACATCCAACATTATTCACCACAGAGATCTAACTTCTGAATTAAGCATATGTGGATATCAGCCTAAATGCTCCATCAGTTTGTCAGTGTCCCTCTGAAACATCTTTGGGAGACGGT
>NW_006473537.1:0-295 GCF_000325575.1 Pteropus alecto | reverse complement strand
GCCAGGGTGCGAAGACAAACTCAGTCTTCGGAGCCGTCCTGCCGCAGGTGAAAAGTTTTCTGCCATTTGCTTTTATTGTCCCTCTCACGGTCCCTTCAAACGTCCAAGGCTTCCTGATTATAAACAACTTTAAAACACATCTCTAAGCGACTTTACGGAGGACTTAATTTTATCTCAGGGGAATGTGATGCGCGGGGTGATTATGACTTGGACGCTCCTATCACTTGACCTGACTGCGAAATCCATATATTTTTTTTAACCCGTAACACAGTAAAGAATATGACAGTATTTTGTA
>NW_006473536.1:0-295 GCF_000325575.1 Pteropus alecto | reverse complement strand
TTTTGCATATGGATATCCAGTTTTTCCAATACTATTTACTAAAGAGACCATTCTTTCCTCTTTGTGTATTTTCAGTGGCTTTGTCAAAAATTATTAATTGCTGTCTGTTTTTATACCAATACCACATTGCTTTGATTACTATAGCTTGGTCATATAGTTTGAAATCAGAAAGTATATGCCTCCAGCTTTGCCCTTCTTTGTCAAGATTGCTTTGGCTATTCAGGCTCTTCTATAATTCTATATACATTTTAGGATTTGTCTCTATTTCTGCGAAAAATGCTATTGGAATTTTGAC
>NW_006473535.1:0-295 GCF_000325575.1 Pteropus alecto | reverse complement strand
GTAACTGAAGTTATACAGGGACCTCAGGAATCCCCAGGAGCCTTACTTGAATGACTAGAGGAGGTGTACCGGGTATGCATCCCCAGTGATCCTGAGGCCTCTGAGAACCAGCAGTCAATTAATGTAGCCTTTGCTACTTAGCAGCCCCTGATATCTGGCGTAAATTGCAAAATATCAGAATGATTTGTAGGGATGAACCTGTCTAAACTTGTCGAGATTCTAGCCCAGAAGGTGTTCATAAACAGGGAGGCACCAGATCACCCAAACGTATGGCTAAAATCCAAAGCTACTGTCA
>NW_006473534.1:0-295 GCF_000325575.1 Pteropus alecto | reverse complement strand
TCCCCAACAGCCATGTCACTCGAAACATAATTATAACCTGGCAAACTGGACCCGGGGTTGGGGAGGAGAGACTAGTGGACTGTAGACAACTTGATGTGACATAATGGGCTATAGAGAAGGGCATGTCAGGCAAGGGAACTGTCAGAGCAGAGACCTGGGGACAAGAACAGGCATGGAAATTACAAAGAATGGAAGTACCAGTGGCCCTGGAAGGGAAGGAGGCTTACAGGGAGATTGGAACTTAATAAGGCTGGAGGATGATTGTGAAGGGATTTAATATCACGTTCCTGCATAA
>NW_006473533.1:0-295 GCF_000325575.1 Pteropus alecto | reverse complement strand
ATCCCATCGACATTTTTTAAAGAAATAGAACAAAACTCATCAGATATGTATAGAAACACAAAAGACCGTGAATTTCCAAAGCCATACTTAGAAAAAAGAATGAGGCTGAAGGCATCACTGTGCCTGACTTCAAAGTATACGACAAAGTGACAGTAATCAAACTAGCATGGAATTGGCAGAAAAACAGACACATGGACTAGCAGAACAGAATCTAGAGTCCAAAAGTAAACCCATGTTTATATTGGAAATAATTTTCTACAAAAAAAGCAAAAACATACAGTGGAGAAAGGAAAGC
>NW_006473532.1:0-295 GCF_000325575.1 Pteropus alecto | reverse complement strand
TGTTTTGAGTCTCACAAAATGTGGGTAAAAGCACCAGTGCTTACCTTATTGACCAATAATTTTTTTGACTTGATAATCCATAGATCTATGAATAAAAGCCAATTCTTTTTTAAAGAATTAAATGTCTTGGGGTAACTTTGGTTAATAACATTGTAGCAGTTTCAGCCATACCGTTCTATAGTACATCATCTGTATATTACATTTTGTGCTCACCACCCAAAGACTAGTCTCCGTTTGTCACTGCGTGTTTGACCCCCATAACCCTCTTCATCCTACCCCGCCTTTCCCCTCTGGT
>NW_006473531.1:0-295 GCF_000325575.1 Pteropus alecto | reverse complement strand
CAGGGCTAGCACCTAGTAAGGACATGGCGTCTCTGTCTAGCGTAAGGGAGCTGGGCTCACCTCTGTTTCCCTATCAGATTGTAGTGGATGAAGGCTTAAAACCAGGCACGGGCCCCCCAGATACTAAGCGGATCCCTAAAGATGTCGCCAAGTGAAGTTCTTCACCCACGACGTGGCAGGGTGTGGGCGGGTGGATCACGGTGGGAACAACCGTGACCGTGACGATGGCAGAGCATTCGCTGCTCATGCTCATTGGGCCCGGTGTGTCCTCAAGGGTTTCTGTGAATTCACCTTG
>NW_006473530.1:0-295 GCF_000325575.1 Pteropus alecto | reverse complement strand
GGAGTCTAGACTGCCCGAGGGGGCGCAGAAAATCTAGATGACATCTGTAATGTAATACATCCGTTTGTCGTTTTGTTTTATTCGAGCTACTTTGATCGGGTTTCCACGTAGACTTTGCAATCAAATGCGCTTTGGCAAAAAATGTCGTGTGACACGCGAGGCGCTTGGAGGCTTCGGCGGGCGTGGGACGCGACCTCCTCGGCAGGGTCCCACCGAGTGCCTCAGAGTCCCGAGCAGCCTTGTTTGTTCCCTCGCACTGTGCCTTCGAAACCAAGCCCTGGCCGCCTCTGCTCAT
>NW_006473529.1:0-295 GCF_000325575.1 Pteropus alecto | reverse complement strand
GCTCCTGTGCGAGGACGCCAGGACCATAACTGGCAGGCGGGGGGTGCCCGGGGTAAACACCCACGGGCCTCTCAGGAGGGAGTGGAAGTGACGGGGCTCGGGCGGGCGGGCACCTGCTTGGCGGAGGGTGTCATGCCCTGCTGCACTACGATGAGGGCGCGCGTGATGTTCTCCTCCTGCATGCGCTGGCAGTACACCTTGATGGTCTTGATCCCCACCTTCGGCTCCTCTGTGGACAGAGCACGCTGCTGCACACTGCTGCACGCTGCCCGGCCCCGCGCCCCCGCCCCCCGGA
>NW_006473528.1:0-295 GCF_000325575.1 Pteropus alecto | reverse complement strand
CTCTGGTCTCTCTGTGTATTTCCATCTCTCCTTGAATATGTCTATCTGACTCTGTCTCTGTGTTTCTTATCCTGTTCCTATCCGTCCCTTAATCGAAGTTGGCCCATCCTTTTTTGTCTCTGTCTCTCTCTATCTTTGTGTCTCTCTCTTTATCCCAGGATTCTCTCTCCCAAGCAACGCCAGGGCGACTCCTTGGGAGGCGGGGCCCGGGACGCGCCTTTTAAGAGAGGGAGGGCTGCCTACACCTTTAAGCGCGGGCGCGCGCGGGGCCTGCGCCTTTAAGCGCGGGCGCGCG
>NW_006473527.1:0-295 GCF_000325575.1 Pteropus alecto | reverse complement strand
GAGCTTAATATTTGTTGAATTAACAGATGCATGACTACATACATGCATAGGTGTGCTTGCTTTTGTCCATGTGAGCCCTTCTTGAGTGTCAAGGAAAAGAAGTATTTCTAAAGCCACATTTCTATTGCTTTGACATTTATCCACAGTGTAGCAATGAGCACCAATGCTCATCTTCCTTCCTGAGGAAGCTATAGGCACAAAAGCTGCTGATTCTATTGCTAAAACATCAGCTTTGCTTGATGGGTACTGCAGTGTTTAGTTTGTTTAAAGTTTCAGTTTTTCTTTTTCTTTTTTT
>NW_006473526.1:0-295 GCF_000325575.1 Pteropus alecto | reverse complement strand
GCAACCACGATCAGTCCTCTCCAGTGTGTCCACAGCCCCCACTTCTAATGAGGACTCAAAGCTGCAGCCAGGTGAGTCCAGGCCCCCAACTGGGGGAAGGAGAGGGGTTGGGTCCTGCATCCATCGAGAGAGGGCTCCTCTGCTTCCCAAGCAGGGAGAGGCAGCCATGCCGCTGGCTGCTCCGTCCTCCCCCTCACAGGCCTCAGCTCAAGGATCCTGAGGCTCCCCCATAGCTCGTGCTCTGGATTTCCTGATCTTCACTATTTGATGTGTTCAGACCAAAGCCAACCTTTCC
>NW_006473525.1:0-295 GCF_000325575.1 Pteropus alecto | reverse complement strand
TTTTTTTTTTTCCACAGTAAAAATGTAAAAAAAGAAGCAGGTGGTAATTGTACATGTATATTAAATATGTTCTTTGGAATATATGGTATAGTTCACAGTTTTAAAATGTTTAAAGAGAGAAGATGAAAGTCAAGGAATTTTTATCTGAGATCTCTCCGGCCGCTTTCTCCCTTTCTCTCTCTCACCTGCCCCGCCAGGTGCTGCATACCTTCCGTGGAGGGCGGAGCCCTCCGCTGACCAGCTGGGTAGGCTCCGAGCTTCTTGCTCCGGCTTCAGGTTTTCACTGTGGAATGGG
>NW_006473524.1:0-295 GCF_000325575.1 Pteropus alecto | reverse complement strand
TTCTAACCCTAATCCTAAATTTTACACTAAGAATACTTCGAACTCTAACTTCATACCCTAACCCTAACCCTACGCCTCATACTAACCTTAATCTTAATTGTAACACTAACCCTAACACTAACAATAATCCTAACCAGAACCTGAACACAAACCCTAACCCTTACTCTAACCCTAAAACCATACCCTAACCCTAACCCCAAACTTAGAACTAATCCTAAGCGTAACACTAACCCTAACCCTTAACACTAAACCTAACCCTTACCCTAAACCTAACCCTAGCCCTAACCCTAACCCT
>NW_006473523.1:0-295 GCF_000325575.1 Pteropus alecto | reverse complement strand
CCCAACGGCCATTCGGACGTATCTTTGAGCGGAGGACAAGTGCAAGCGGAAGAAAAAGGTAGGGGTGCGAAGGAAACGTACCTCCGCGGCGTGGGACGCTCTCACCGCGGACCCACCTGTCATTCGACGGAAACCACAGCTGGGGATGGGGCGGGGAGCGGGTAGAAAACCTGAATTTCTGTTTCCCGAACCGCTTCCCGCTGCCCCAGAATGTAACCCCGAAGGAGCTTTGAGACACCGACCACACCTAAAATCCCTGGGAGTCGCACCCCGAGGCCCGGCGCCCCGCGGCTGG
>NW_006473522.1:0-295 GCF_000325575.1 Pteropus alecto | reverse complement strand
ACACACACACACACACACACACACAAATAAAACAAACAACAACAAACAAGCAATCCAATTAATAAATGGGCAGAGGATGTGAATAATTTCTCCAAAGAGGACACACATAGGGCCAATATACGTATGAGAAAATGCTCATCATCATCAGAGAAATGAAAATTAAGACTGCAGTGAGGTATCACCTGTCAGAATGGCCATTATCAATAAATCCACAAACGGTGAGTGTTGGTAAGGGTGCAGAAGAAAGGAAAACCTGTTATTGGGACTGCAACTTGGTACAGCCACTATGGAAAAC
>NW_006473521.1:0-295 GCF_000325575.1 Pteropus alecto | reverse complement strand
ACTGCCTCTAGCCTCACACAGCGGAGCCCTTTTCCTGCACTAGTGTAGACAGCTGGAGATGGGGATGGCGCATCTTAACTCAGCCTGTGGATTCCCGGCTTTGGGAAGCACGCCTCAAGCATCCTCACCAGCTGTGAGCATTGCCTGATAGCAGGACTGACCATATCCTCTAATGAAAATGTGTGGAACTAAAAAAATAAAAAAAGTGTATGCTTTATCTCTATAAAATATAATTCTAGGATCCACAGGCAAATAATCAGCCACTTATCTCAGACATCTCAAAAAAAATTAATCT
>NW_006473520.1:0-295 GCF_000325575.1 Pteropus alecto | reverse complement strand
GATAACGCACGGAGCCGCAGCAGCCACCTTGGGACTATGAGGAAAAGGCCGAGGCCCGCTTTAGACCACGACAAGTCCCGGTGGGAGTGTCGCGGAGGCGTGATGCCCAGGTCTGGCCCAGGCCTGGCTGGGACAGCGGTCAGGGCACGTCGGCCCAAAGCCATGGGCGGGCGAGGTGACCTGGGGAGCCAGAGAGCGAGGAGCTGCCAGTCGGCTCCCCCCCGATCAGTCCCCCCGGTATCTGCGTTTCGATGTACTTTGAAATGATGGACAGCACATAGGTGTCGCTGAAGTG
>NW_006473519.1:0-295 GCF_000325575.1 Pteropus alecto | reverse complement strand
TTGTTAGAATGTTTTTCTTGAAATGAGTAACTCTAGGGACATCACTCCTTCAGAGAGAGACATATCGATGTGGGGTATGTACGCATATATTGCAGAACTTCCGCTTTGACGTGCAATATTTAACTACTTGGAAGTCATCATTCCCGACCTCACAACGGCACTTTAAAAAATGCAGAATAAATTGAAAAACAACAATTCTTAGAGCCAACAAGGACTGAGGTCACCAGGCAAGCCCCTGCCCTGATAACTGGATGGACAGGAAGAGGAATGCAGGAGAATCACAGCTGATCTGGAG
>NW_006473518.1:0-295 GCF_000325575.1 Pteropus alecto | reverse complement strand
TGGACATTTCATATAAATGAAATCATATAACATGTAGCCTTTTGTGTCCAGCTCCTTCAACTTAGCACAGTATTTTCAAGATTTATCCATATTTGCAGCGCATATCAGGACTTCATTCTTCCTTACGGCTGAATAATATTCCACTGTACAGATACAGCACACCTGGTCCAGGCTATTTAGATCCTTCTGGTCATGTCACATAATATCACCTCACCTAAAGGCAGGAATATTCTGAATATGTAAGTGGAAGTATGTCCCAGTGATACTGCACATTGGTTACTATGCAGACAATAGA
>NW_006473517.1:0-295 GCF_000325575.1 Pteropus alecto | reverse complement strand
AGCGTGGTGACTCTGGGCCAGCTCTGCCAGCACTGCGGCCGCCGGTACTGCCTCAGCCACCACTTGCCCGAGGTAGGCCGGTGCCCCAGGGCTCAGGTGGCGGGTGGTTTCCAGGGCCCGGGTCCTAGGCAGAAGCAGGTCCTGGGCAGATGCGCTGCCAACATGAACGTAGCTGGTTGTGAGCGCTGAGTACCTTAAAACAGGCAGTGGTTGGTTTTGAATGCGTTAGGGCTGAGGTGAGCGTTGGGGTGAGGGGCAGAGTGTGGGTTCTCCAGCCTTCCCCGGGGAGCCTGCT
>NW_006473516.1:0-295 GCF_000325575.1 Pteropus alecto | reverse complement strand
TGTTGGTTTAAACAACTTCTAAGGCAAGTCCAGATGCTCAAGGTGGACAAATAAATTCTACCTGTTAATAGAAGAAGCAGCAAAGGTACATTGTATGGAACATGAACACAAAGATAGAAAGAAATTGGTGTGACCATCTGACCTATTCTGAGGACCAGACTTGCTATCTATGTCTGAAAAAGTTTCAGTAAAACAACTCATTAGCAAATGGGAGCATAAACAACCTGGGCTCTAGTCAATCATATTACTAACTATTAGCATGCCTTTCTGGAAAGGAAACACAGAAGAGGTGTGG
>NW_006473515.1:0-294 GCF_000325575.1 Pteropus alecto | reverse complement strand
TTGTTTTGTTTTGTTTTGTTTTGTTTTGTTTGCATCACTTGGAATAACTTTCTTGTCTGTCTGTCTCACCCACTGTCCTGGGTTCTCCTCCATGGAGACACCTGACTGTGTTAGTCTAGTCGTTTGCCTCCTAGGTGAGCATAACATGTGGCAGAGGGTGATTACTCACTACATGCCCAATGGGGATGATGGTCACTTCCATTTACTAAGCATCTGCTATGTGCCAAGGCAGGAAGACACTTGACAGAGTGCCCCTTGGGACCTGGGCCGATAGCAGGTGCTTTATGAACCCTC
>NW_006473514.1:0-295 GCF_000325575.1 Pteropus alecto | reverse complement strand
ATGTAAAAAAGAAAAAAAATTAAAATCACCTATAATCCTACCCACCCTGAATCCCTGAATAACTATTTGGGGCTTTGTATTTAATCTATTCTCATCGGACATCTTTACATAGTTAATGTCTTATTCTTGATACAGTTACAAGTATACTTTTCCCACTGAATGCTTGCAAAAATATTTCTATGTCTTCAAAAATTCTTGATAAACATTTGGGCAAGACAGAATATTTTATTAGAGGGGTTTATGGCCATTTAGTTAACAATGTGCTATAATAAATTCTATTTCTACTATAAACAAA
>NW_006473513.1:0-295 GCF_000325575.1 Pteropus alecto | reverse complement strand
CCCCTCCCTCTCTCTCTCCCCTCTTGCGGTTGGGGCCATTTCCTGCCTCCCGCTTGCTTAGTGAAACCTGCGTCAAGGTCTGCAAACCTCATCCGCTTTGCTTTCCTTTCCTCAGAGGCCTGGTGCTCAGGCCCTGTTGCTGAGACATGAAAAGGTACTTGGCTTCCTGAGTTGAAGAAGCTGAGGGGATCAAAGGGGTCTCATTGTTGACATGCGGACATATCGATGTCTGGATACGTTAAAAAACAAAGCTCAGCCGAGTCAACTTGAAGGTCTGACTGGCTTTATTAAGCGA
>NW_006473512.1:0-295 GCF_000325575.1 Pteropus alecto | reverse complement strand
GATGGATGGATGGATGGATGGATAGATGGATGAGACAGGTGCATGTTCACATTTGTAAAATCTGTACCCATCTGATTGGGAAAGTTGAAAAAATAAAGCCTGTAATACCAGAAATGGCAAGGATATAGCAAAACAGGAACCCCTATGCACTGTGGGCCAAGGTGTAGATCTGTACAATTGTTGGGCACTTTTAGTAAAGTTGAGGCTGTGCGTGTGTTTGACCCATTGTTCCCACAGCTTGGACGATACATTAGGGAAGCTCTTGAGCAAGGAGTGAGTGTAGGCCATTCCCTGC
>NW_006473511.1:0-295 GCF_000325575.1 Pteropus alecto | reverse complement strand
CTGACATGAGGCAGGAGAGTTAGCCTAGGGAAGATCCTCGTCTCCCCCAACTCCAGGATGCAGAATTTCTCCTTTCATTACTCAGCCCTCTCCCTGCTTTGATTTCAAGCATGAGACTCCAGCATGAGAAGCAAACCAAGTCCAGGAGACAGGATAGATGGCCTTGAGCTTCCTCCTCCACTTGAGATGGTGCAGAAAACAGGCCAAGAATGGAAGGCAGGCTGGATAGCCTGGGGGCGCCCCCAACTCCTAAGCAAACAAAAGCCTGTAATTCAGACAGCTCAAGGCACTCTCT
>NW_006473510.1:0-295 GCF_000325575.1 Pteropus alecto | reverse complement strand
TACCTCTTGCTGAGCATCCCCAAGCCTGGCACTAGTGGCAGCCGGCCTCAATTCTTGGCTTGGCCTCCAGAGACACATCCAGGCCCAACACAGGCGATAGCATTCTTCAGGATGCTTGGTGGGTCCTGTCAGGTGGCCTTGGGCAGGGCACAGGCTGAGGCTGAACTTGGCTTACAGTGGGTCTCCTCCCTGCAGGCCCTGGGGCTAGCACATTCAGTGGTCAGCTTTATACCCAACCTGGAGCACCACTCAGGGCTGCGTCTAAAGACAACAAACCAAAAGGGCAGACTGGGCA
>NW_006473509.1:0-295 GCF_000325575.1 Pteropus alecto | reverse complement strand
TAAGACGGCATTGTTAACCTCTTCATTAAATGTTCCGCAAAATAGATTTTCTTTCTATATTAGAAAATGGATTTTTTTATGCTTTAGATCTTATTGAAGTTAGTAGAATTGTATGTGTACCTTAAATTCTTGAAAATAACTCTACTCCCCATAATGTAGGCTTCAGGTGCCATGGAGGCACCATTGTCAATGAATAAATGGGAATAACAACTATTCCATTGTCCAGTGGCTACTTTTAAGGCCCCTAGAAGGAGCTTTTTCCATCTTTGGAACAGTTTTTGCTTATGTTAAGTTT
>NW_006473508.1:0-295 GCF_000325575.1 Pteropus alecto | reverse complement strand
GGAACGCAGCAATGATGGGCATGCGCACACAGCAATGACTGCCATGGGCACACAGGAAAGATAGGCGCGTGCACGCGGCAATGACGGGCGCATATTGCAGTGATAGCCGTGGGAATGCAGCAATGACGGCCATGCACGCAAGCCGTGATAGACATACGCACAAAACAATGACGCGGTGCGCACGCGGCAATGACAGGTGAACAAAGGAATGATTGGCATGCGCACACAGCAGCGACGGGCGCACAGAGCAATGACGTGCACACACTGCAATGATTGGCGTGTGCACACAGCAATG
>NW_006473507.1:0-295 GCF_000325575.1 Pteropus alecto | reverse complement strand
GTAGTTATCTCTAATAAACATCAGTATTCAAACAGATATTTAATCAGCTAATAATTATTCATTATGTGTTGATTACTATTATGTGCCTTTCAAATCATTATCCTTAAAGAAAATTAGTCTCATACTAGGCACATTCATAGAATAGGGGGGCCTGTAATCCATCTCAAAAGAAAAAAATATTGGCTAAATAGCCAATATTCAGTTAATAATTCAGTGTAAGTACTTATCATGTGCTAAATATTTAAATTGATTATTACAATAATTATTTAATCTCTGAAGGAAACTTTATAAAGTA
>NW_006473506.1:0-295 GCF_000325575.1 Pteropus alecto | reverse complement strand
CTGGCCCGTTGCCTTTTTGACCCTGCCTTGGCCAGCGAACTTGGCCATGGCGATGCTGGGCATGAGCAGGTGTGGCACGGGGCCTGGACACCGTCGTGTTTCGTGCCCCCAGGGTTAAGAATCGATGACGCAGAAGCGGAGCCCCTTCCACCTCCGACTCCATGAGCTCTTAACACAGGGCCGCGCATGCAGCGAGCGCCCAGCACCGTCAGCTCCGGCCCCCGCGGCTGTCGCATTTGCTCTAGTGACCGTTGCTGAGCGACAAGCGAACCCTGAAAGGCGGCAGCATTCAACA
>NW_006473505.1:0-295 GCF_000325575.1 Pteropus alecto | reverse complement strand
AGGGGCAGCGTCCCCGGGCTCTGGGCTGGCGGCAGGGGCTGACCGCGTCCAGCGTGCTGTGCAGGAGCCACCCCCGGCCCACAGCAGGGACAGGACAGCGCGGGGTCACGGCCGGGTGGGCAGCGTGGGAAACGGCCTGGAAGGGAGCAGGGACAGCAGGCTGGCCTGCAGGGCACAGGCAGGACACACGTGACCGGGCCGTGGACAGGGGCTGTGCACGGGAGGGAAAGGGAGACCCGGGGCGACGTCCCGGCCTCCGGCCTGGGGGACCGGCGAGCACAGGGACGGCTTTGCC
>NW_006473504.1:0-295 GCF_000325575.1 Pteropus alecto | reverse complement strand
ACGTTCGCAGGCGCGGCGTGGCCTCCTTGGGCCAGACATCTCAGCTCCATAAACGTTCACTGAGGACCTACTGTGTGCTGTGGAGGCGCTGTGGATTCAGACATGAGACCCGCTCCGACTGCGGTGGGGTGAGGGAATTACCCAGAGGACAGCAATCATGACAGCTCAGTGCAGAATACCCCGATCGCTCCAGAGGGGTGCACCCCTGCATTCTGGGGGCTCCGTTCTGAGAGCATTGGGCTGCATTCTGAGAGCGTGAGCATGTCTGAGGCATGAAAAATGCAGAGCCTCCCAG
>NW_006473503.1:0-295 GCF_000325575.1 Pteropus alecto | reverse complement strand
GTGTGTGTGTGTGTTTTCATCAACTAGATTGCCTTTTAACATTAGGGGTGACTTTGCCAATTATGACACAAAGATAAATATCATGTTCGACATTTTTTACATTGTATCGGCTGAACATAAAAGTAATTATTAGAAACATTAGGTAGGCTGATACTTGGAGGATAGAATGAAAAATATAACAAGAGGTAAATACAGGTAAAATGGTAGGCTCGATTTTAAAAAGGAGCGAGGTAAATAACAATTAATAAGTCACTAACACAGGTCAAATTCAACCAAATCAACACATACAAATGCC
>NW_006473502.1:0-295 GCF_000325575.1 Pteropus alecto | reverse complement strand
GATGTAATTAGGTAGATCCTAAATCTCAGTTGCTTTTTCAGAGTTTTTGTATTAAACATAATCAGTTCCTAACATTATAGTTTAAATTGTAATATTTAAACTTATAAACATAAAAATGTGGCAAAATATTAACTCAAATTTTAGTTTAAATGTCTATTAAATATTATAATGTCTCATAAAACTCAGTCACATACACCCCTACTAACTAACCTTCCTAGGTACGAGGGGCCTTCGTAGATGAGCCTAGCTAGACTGGAGTTTAAGTTGGAATAGATAGTAAGAGCTATCATCTTAA
>NW_006473501.1:0-295 GCF_000325575.1 Pteropus alecto | reverse complement strand
CAATTATGTGAGGGGATGCATGTGTTAACTAACGTAATTGTGGTAATCATTTCTCAATATATGTGTTTCAAATCATCATGTTGTACACCTTAAACTTACATATATTATATGTCAATAACATGTCCAAAGAAAGCTGAGGAAAAATAAAACAAGAAAATGTAGGTTCCAGGCTCCTCTTCAGAGAGCCTGATTCAGATGATACACAGTAAAGTCGTTTCAACAAACAACCCAGGTGATTCTGAGGCAGAGGATGCCCAGGCCACCCTGAGAAAAGCTGCCACAGCTGGCCTGGGGG
>NW_006473500.1:0-295 GCF_000325575.1 Pteropus alecto | reverse complement strand
AATCTCCATCAAAACTCATGTTCCTTTTTCTAATAGACAGGCCTTGCTGTCTCTAAGCCAGACCTGGTCACCATTTTGGAGCACATGAAGGAGGCCTGGGATATGAAGAGAAGAAAGGCAATCAATGTCCATTCACCGAGGTAGGTGGGAATGAAGGAAGCAGATGACACCGGTGAGAGAGCCGAAGGTCACGGAGGAAGCCAGACTTTCAGATGTGGTTTGGAAATCTCTGCTTCACTGGAAAGGAAATGAGAAGCCCAGGTTTCTTTCTGTCACTGTCACAGAGGGACAGGTC
>NW_006473499.1:0-295 GCF_000325575.1 Pteropus alecto | reverse complement strand
TTGACATTTGGTAAGAAATAAAGATTATTTTAGACCACTTTAAGAGATTTAGACTTTAACTTTTAGATAATATGGAATCATTGCAGGGCTTTTTAAAAAGAAGAGCAACATTATTGGGGTTTATTTTAGAGTAACTGTGTGTGTAGGTGATGCCATCAGATACAGGAAAATCAGAAATAAATTTGAAAGATGATCTGAATTAAGATAAGACGTCAATTTGTAAACAGAGGAGGAAACAGATATAAGAAGTATTCATGTAAAGAAGTATCACGAACTGATGATTAAGTAATGTGTT
>NW_006473498.1:0-295 GCF_000325575.1 Pteropus alecto | reverse complement strand
TGGCATCTAAGCCTCTTAGATCCCTGCTTTATATAGAGTCTTAATAATACCTTTTATTTCTTGTAAATATTCAATCACGCTCACTACCTTCAATCTCAGTCCCTGTCAGTGCAGCGACAGTTTCAGTAGCATTTGCTCCGCGGTGTTTGGTTTCAGAGGATATGGAGGGGAGGGGCCCTCTGTTTGGGGGAATAGTGGCTCGCTCAGCCTTGCGTTTTGCATCCGCAGCTGGTAATAATCAACTGTTGTTCTCTGCTGTTCCCGCTTCTCTGCCATCCCCACTTCTCTGCTTTCT
>NW_006473497.1:0-295 GCF_000325575.1 Pteropus alecto | reverse complement strand
AGTCCTACAACTAAAGACATACAAAAGGGACCACCTCGAGACTGGTAGAAGGGGTGAAGATGTGGAACAGGCTGTTCCCACACCTGCATATGGTGCTTGAAAATCAAAAGGGATATCTCAGGTGCAGAGGTTCCCCTGGAGGAGCAAAGGGTCCCAGGCTCATACCAAACTTACCAGCCTCTGGTTCTAGTGCTGGGAAGAAAATTCCCCACAAAAGCTGGATGTGAATTTCAGCAGAGATTGTTACTGAGTGAGACAAAGGTAGCTGGAGTTCCAGGCATTCCTCTTAAAGCAG
>NW_006473496.1:0-295 GCF_000325575.1 Pteropus alecto | reverse complement strand
TGGGCCCCACATCCAGGGGAACCCCACGTTCAAGAGGACCCCGCATCCAGGAGGGCCCTACAACTAGGAGGATTCCATCTCCAGGAGGGTCCCGTCCCCAGGAGGACCTGGGGGGTCCATCTGCGGGTTTGTCACCGCGATCTGGTGTCCCTCGTGGGTTGGCGTGGCAGGCCCCTGAGAAGGGGAGATTGACTTCTGGCCTCCGAGCGGCTCTGCATATTCCTTTTTCACCTAGACCATGAAATGACGTCGCCAGCGCTAGGAGAGGCGATCTGAACTTTGCAGCGACTCAGTT
>NW_006473495.1:0-295 GCF_000325575.1 Pteropus alecto | reverse complement strand
TCCTTAATAAACTCTGTTAATTGCCAGACTGGAATGGCCTGCCTCTTTGGTTTTACCCTGCCCTCCGCTTACAGAGGTAGATTTTAAGTCATAGGGCTTTTCCTTGGGTCTGCGTGTCATAACATCTGTGTACTTTAAACTTATGCCTATACAGTGCTCTCTACTAACTACATCTCAATAAAAGTGGAAAAATATTAACCTTGCTCTTTACCTCAAACATGTAGAAAGAAAATATAAGAGAAACTGCAACCGCGGAATAGGCAAGGATCACTACAGCAAAAAAAAGAAAAAAAAA
>NW_006473494.1:0-295 GCF_000325575.1 Pteropus alecto | reverse complement strand
ATGTGGGTGATCCTTATCCAATCAGTTAAAGCTCTGAAGAGAACAAAAAGACTGACTCTTTTGAAAGTAAGAAAGAATCTCTCCTGCCTGAAAGCCTTCAAACTGAAACATTGGCTTTTTCCTGCCTTTAGACTTGGATCTTGAGCCTGCCAGGTTTCTGACTGGAACTATACCATCAGCTCTCCTGGGTCCCCAGCCTCTATAATCACGTGAGTCAACTTCTTGTAATAAATCATGAGTTGATTGCTCTCTCTCTCTCATATATATATATATATAATACATTGTATATAAAATC
>NW_006473493.1:0-295 GCF_000325575.1 Pteropus alecto | reverse complement strand
TTTGACCCCCTTTATCCCATCTACCTCCCCCTTCCACTCCCACTCTGCTAGTAATCACTAGTCTATAGTCCTCTGGATAACTGTTCCCAAAAATTGATGAGAGGAGTCTCCCAAAAGCATTTTATGAGGCCACCATAATCCTGATTCCAAAACCATAAAAAGACACTACAAAAAAAAATGATAATATATATATGCCAATATCACTGATGAACATACATGCAAAAACTCTCAACAAAAAGCTGCAAACCACATTCAGAAATACCTTAAAAAGATCATACACCATGATCAAGTGGGG
>NW_006473492.1:0-295 GCF_000325575.1 Pteropus alecto | reverse complement strand
CCTCTGTGCATTTACTGAAAAGCATGCTTCCTTTCATCCTATTCATCCAAGCCAAGAACTTTCCAGTATGTTCTACTTTCTCACACTGTATCCCATTCGGCTAATGTTTATGGGGCTTCTGCCGCGGGCCAGCAGCTACTCTCTCTCTCCCATCCATTTGTTCTTCTCTATTTCTTGTGCCATAGCCTCACTAGTTCTCTCTTAGATATGGCAGTAGCCTCTTAAATCTCCCCTGCATCCCGCCTCCATTAGTGTCCTCCCTGTCTATTCTACACACAGCTGCCCAAGCAATCTT
>NW_006473491.1:0-295 GCF_000325575.1 Pteropus alecto | reverse complement strand
TCTGTGGAGGAATGGGAGCTGAGGAGTACGACGTGTGGTACTTCAGTGAGGAAGGCTCACAGGAAGCCTCGCTCGCCTGACGCCTCTGCGTGCTGGCATGTGTGGGGACTTTTGTCTCCAGTTGTTTTTTCGTTACCCACTCCCTAGGGGTTCTCATTCTCTCTCATGGCTTTAAAACTATTCACACACCGGTGACTGTACAGCTCTGATCTCTCCCCTGAAATCCAGGCTCAAATTCCAACCACCAAGTTCATGTTTTCCTTGGAATGTTTAATGAGCATCTCAAACGTACCAT
>NW_006473490.1:0-295 GCF_000325575.1 Pteropus alecto | reverse complement strand
CAAGCCCAGTACAGGTGGCAACCATCTGCAGATCATTTTGTAGCTCTTACCAGGTTTCGGGCAGTGACTGACCTTGGCCTACACCAGGGTCCCCTCCCGAGATGCCCCCAAACCAACACACTCAGTGGCCAGCTTCAGACCACAGCGGAGCACAACCCAACCTGTTTCACAAACAACACAATCAGTGGGTGGATGAGCAGGCACCAGAGAACCACTACAGTGAATCCCACTCTGTGGGGTCAGCCCCTGCATGACAGCTCATCCACTATAGTCATGGCCATTCCTCACAGGCAGT
>NW_006473489.1:0-295 GCF_000325575.1 Pteropus alecto | reverse complement strand
TGGAGGAAAGATCAGGGTGAGGCCTTGTGACTCTTCATAGGCTCAAGTGGAGCTGCAGAAATAGGTGAGACTCTCTAACAACTTTGTTGCTCTTGTTTTTGTTTCTAAAGATTGGGTGTTGGAGAGCATTTCTGACTTCAGGAGCGATGATGAAGACGATCCAAATAGGTGCCAACACTCAGGTTGGATCAAATGAGATGGGATTCCTGGGACCAGTTGGGTGGCACGTGCTACATGGAAAACTGAGGAAAGGAGATAGAAAATCAGAGAAATGAAATGTGTGTAGAAGTCTGAT
>NW_006473488.1:0-295 GCF_000325575.1 Pteropus alecto | reverse complement strand
GCGGTGTGATAAAAGGCATAAGGTCGACATTTAGCATGCGGCATTGCTTTTTATCGGCAGGCCTCCATTTCCTTAATGTGCCCTCATCGAGATGAGTGGCATTCGCTAATCTTTTCTAGAACTCACGATAGAAATTTCAGAATATTTCCATTCCCAAATTTTTATGTTTTTCACTTTTAACTGGTCACAGCATGCCTCGACTCAAATTCGCAATTGAATCCCAACACTCTTTTTTTCTTTTCTGTCCCCATACTTAGTGCCACGATCGGCCCCTTCCCATGGTCTAATCCACCTG
>NW_006473487.1:0-295 GCF_000325575.1 Pteropus alecto | reverse complement strand
GGCGCGGCGCGGCCCCCGCCTGAGGCCGGCCGAGCAGCTGCGTCCTGTCACGGCGGCGGCGCTGGCTCACCTGGAGCCCGCCGCAGCCACAGCTGGTTTCCATTTATCCCACGAGGCTGCAGCGGAACACAGGGCCCCTTGGAGCCACATGCCGTTTGTTTTTAGCGCACGCTCCGTTTTTCTCGCCCCCGCCTCCCCTGTAATTGATGGGCCGCCTCGCTGAAGGGGCGCTGGGTCCGGGGCCTGTGCTGCGTGTGCCCCGTTGGACGCTGCTGTCAGCATGCGGGCAGGGTCT
>NW_006473486.1:0-295 GCF_000325575.1 Pteropus alecto | reverse complement strand
ACTTTCTCGTTTCTTCACCAAAGCATAACCTCCAAGAGGGAAAACATTTCTCCGGATTACCCACTCACTCTCTTGGAAGGTCTGACAACCATCAGTCATTTTTGTCTTTTGGAACAACCCAACCAAAATAAAAAGGTAGGTCTTTGAGTTGGAGGCAATTTTCATAACACCGGTATGACTTTCAAATAAGAAATGGGTGTAAGTAATGCTAATATGTATGCAGATACACGTGTATAGATGCAAATGTCATGCAAATGTATGCACCTAGTACTGCAGGTGTGGATTTGTTCTTCCC
>NW_006473485.1:0-295 GCF_000325575.1 Pteropus alecto | reverse complement strand
ACCAATATACTGTATACTTGAAACTGATAATAAAATAAAATTAAAAACACTTTCTAAATAAATAGATAGTGGCTTAAAAAAGTGCTAAACATATGATCCAGCAATTCCACTTCTGCTTATATACCCAAAAGAGTTGAAAGCCAGGGTTTTGAAGAGATATTTGTACATCCATGTCTACAACATTATTCACAATAGCCAAGAACTGGAAGCAACGCAAGTGTCCAATGACAGATGAACAGATAAACAAAATACGATCTATACATACAATGGAATATTATTCCGTCTTAAAAAGGAA
>NW_006473484.1:0-295 GCF_000325575.1 Pteropus alecto | reverse complement strand
GGTGATGGGGCGATGGGGGCCCAGCCAGCACTGAGCGTGGAGCCCGGCGCAGGTGCGCAGGGCTGAGGCTGTGGGGACAGAGACCCCTGCCCAGGGGGGTCCAGGAACTGCTGGAGGGAGACCCCAGCGCCCGCAGAAGCAGCGGGAGTGAGGAGGATGCGGCCTGAATCAGGGACGGTGAATAAAGCCGGCAGGGAGAGAGCAAGGCAAGGTGAGTGCCCAGCGCCTCACCTGGGGGTTACGCCTGCCTGTTGTTCCCACAGCCCTGTCCTCATTTAACTCTTAGGAGCATCAG
>NW_006473483.1:0-295 GCF_000325575.1 Pteropus alecto | reverse complement strand
TTTCAGAGCTTCTGGGCTGTCCACCGCTCCCTAACGTCCTCACACTCACTCCTCTGGCTTCACTCCCCATGTTACTTCTTTGTGAGAACCGGACCTCATATGCCTCCAGGTGAAGAGGGCCCCAGTTCCTCCTTGAGAATTGTCCCTGTACCAATACCACCTTTGCCCAGTTAATCGCTGGCTCTCAGTGGGCAGGCTCCGATCTACTCCCAAGGGCTGGCCAACAGTAGGCGTCAGCTGAGCCACTTCAGGAAGAGGCGGACGGGGGAGTGGGACACACGGAGCTGGGTTCTAG
>NW_006473482.1:0-295 GCF_000325575.1 Pteropus alecto | reverse complement strand
AGTGAAATGTTCAGATCTTTTGTCTTTTAAAAATTAGGACTCTCATTCTTTCTGATCAAAAAATTAAGAATCACAATCACATATACGTTAGCTGTTTGAGCCATTTTTCCTGACAGAGAATCAGATAAACATAAAAAAAAAGAGCCAAAGGATGAAAAGTTCTTTAGAAGTACATAAAAACACCCTGTTCTAGCCATTCATGGGACTACATACTTCTGGATTGTTCGGTGAAACAAAGTGTCCTCTTTTGCTTAATCTAGTATTAATTAGATTTCTATCTCATAAAACCATAAGT
>NW_006473481.1:0-295 GCF_000325575.1 Pteropus alecto | reverse complement strand
AAAAGAAATAAATAAAAATATTTTTGAGACGAGAGACTAAGGACCCCATAGTTCAAAACATATATAAATATATCTGTGGTCAGTGTTATAGAAATGGATTTATTTTTAAGGAATTTAAAAAAATTAATTGATGTGTAATTACTTAAAAGCCTATGTCTTTTGAATTTTAACTTTTGATTCTAAACTCTTAATAGAAATATTAAAAGATATCAACCGACTCAGTGGAAGAAATGATATTAAAATATGCTATTTCTAAAGTTTGAACTGCTCCAGCTACTTCTGTAAAAAAACTTTA
>NW_006473480.1:0-295 GCF_000325575.1 Pteropus alecto | reverse complement strand
AAAAAAAAATCCAAAAGATCAGAAAAAGAAAATACACATCAGTTAACTGTCGGACATCTCCGTACGGTCCCTTTCTCTACCTTTTTGGCTACGTCCTCTTTGCTCGACCCCTCGCGGGACAATGATTTTGTCATGTCACTTTCTACAGGGAGATCGGAAGGATGATTGTTCAGGGTGGTTGGTCAAAACCTGGCTTTCGCGATTGCTGGTTGAGAGCGCCTTCTTCAGCTCCGCGGCTTGTGACCGAGAACACCGTGGCCAGATACTATGGAATAACACAGGGTAGATCACAGGG
>NW_006473479.1:0-295 GCF_000325575.1 Pteropus alecto | reverse complement strand
TGCTCGATGAACTTAGGGGAAGAATAGATGAACTCGGTGAGAATTCTGACAAAGAGATAGAAAACATAAAAACGGACAAGTCACAAATGAAGAATACAATACTCGAGATCACAAAGACACATCATAATTAATATTCCAAAGGTTAAAGACAAAGAGAGATACTTCAAAGCAGCAAGAGAAAAGCATCTACTTATCTACAAGGGAGCATCTGTAAGACTGTTACATGATGTCTCAACAGAAACTCTGCAGGCCAGAAAGGATTGGCACTAAATATTCAAAGTGATGAAAACCCAGG
>NW_006473478.1:0-295 GCF_000325575.1 Pteropus alecto | reverse complement strand
GTGATAAATACATGACATGAAAAAACAAGGAAAAACGTAAAATTAAACATGCAGTATAGACTAATATTCCTTATTTGGAGATTTTGTTTTAGATGTGGGGTGCTTTCTTAGAACTTTATACTCCACAATCTGAGATCTATAGTGGAACTCTTTAAAGAACAACATGGAACCCATATAAGTCACTTCTGAAAATACAAACTGTTTTCTTAGAAGTCACCTCACCATAGTAGGGGTTCATACTTTGGTATCCATAGATAAGCTTTAAGGTGTCTGTCAGCTCTTTGAATTGTATCAG
>NW_006473477.1:0-294 GCF_000325575.1 Pteropus alecto | reverse complement strand
CCCCTGGCCTTCATCCACGCCTCACTGTCCACGTGGATGACCGTGGCTTGTCCACCTGCCATCAGCTTCTTGGTGGGTCTCTTATTTATAGTCAAACTTGTTCGGTCTGTTTGCACTCAACTCTATGGAAGACTTGAAGCGCAGTAGCAAACACAGTGGCTGCCCAGATTGAGAAGTGCCAAACTCATTGACAAGTTCAGTGCAACGAAAGAGGAGCGTGTGAGGATTCAGCCATCCTTAGAAGATGCAAGGCGAGAGAAAGAGTCATTAAGCACCCAGCCTCACCGACGCTTA
>NW_006473476.1:0-295 GCF_000325575.1 Pteropus alecto | reverse complement strand
TCCCAAATGACTGAAGATAATGTTCAGGCTCATACAGCAGCTCTGTCAACTGTGCCAGCCCAGTGCCTGCCCGCATGAGGCCCGGAAATTTGATCAGCAACCCAAGGCAGCATCTGCCAGACTGTGTGTGCTGAGGATGAATGGACACTCCAGGGAAGGCTTCAGGGAAGAGGTGGCAGGCAAGGAGGGAAGGAGAGGGCATTTCAGCTGTTCCCAGGGCAGGCATTGGCCATGGGTTGTCAGCCTGGCTGGAGGCCAGGGCTCTCTCTAGAGCAGTGGTGCCCAAACTTTTTGG
>NW_006473475.1:0-295 GCF_000325575.1 Pteropus alecto | reverse complement strand
TCGTTATCACTTCCCCAGCCAATCAGAATGTGTTTATGTACGCAGTTTGTATATATGTTATAAACACCGATGAATACATGTGAATAAGTATGTACAGGTGCTATCACACGTGTGTCTACAGGTATGTGTATAATACACATGGATGTGTACACACGAGGGTGCTGAGTCAGATAACACGTCAGCATCTTCTGCTGTGGCTTGTGATTTTCATGTGGGCCACGCTGGCTAGATTGGAAGCTCTGGTACCTGTCACTTCTAAGTCAAAATTGAGAAAATTAGGCCACCTTGGACGGCC
>NW_006473474.1:0-295 GCF_000325575.1 Pteropus alecto | reverse complement strand
CTTCAGATGAGGGTCGAAGAGGGCTGGGACACTTGGCATAGTCTCTGGGATGGGGGGAGTCAGCTTACTCTTATATTGCTTTTCTCCTGCAACCTGGATATCGTGGACTGGAGAGGAACTGGGAGGTAAAGCGGGGACGCGGACCCTGGTATAAAGGAGAGGCAGCTGCTGCCTTGGTGTCTGCTCCTCACTAGGGGAGGTTCCTGGGCCTGGATGTGGAGGCTGGGGTGGCATCTGCAGCCATGGGGTGGGGATCAAATGGCCTGGACTGATGTTCCTGTTCTGCCCCTCAGGC
>NW_006473473.1:0-295 GCF_000325575.1 Pteropus alecto | reverse complement strand
TTGATGAGTTTTTATTAGTCTTTCATTAGGAATTTGTAACACTCTGAATGAAGCCATGTGTCCTTTATCAAGAACATATAAAATAAATGTGTGGTAGTTTTCCCCGGATTGCTGCTTTATGAAAGCAAGAGATTGCTTTAAAGGGGTAGATACCTAAATCTCAAGTCAGAAAAATTCCTGTTGTCACTATTATTTATCTAGAAATGTCTGGCTGTATGTTTATAAAACATATCTCTTTTTTAAGCCTAAGATTAAAGTGAGATCCTGTTATAGCTAATTATATATATTTCATAGA
>NW_006473472.1:0-295 GCF_000325575.1 Pteropus alecto | reverse complement strand
AGTCACTCTGCTGCCAGATATCTGCTAGACGCTAGGAGAGAAATATAAGACGCATTTTCTATCTTCCTGCAGCCACAATTTGGCTAAGTTCGTTGAATTTGATCCTGATTTGTAAAGCATTTAAAAGCTTGGGATTGTTATGGGGGCAAAAAAAAAAAAAAATCATCGAAAAAGAGGAACTTATGGCGAGAAGATACGTAGAGCTTTCAAAGACTACCCAGAGACGCGCACTGACTGACACACCTACAACCACAACGGAACACAGCGCACAGCCCAGGGAACTGCTAATTCTGAC
>NW_006473471.1:0-295 GCF_000325575.1 Pteropus alecto | reverse complement strand
GGGTCCCCCTACATCATGGGGTCCCCCTCCATCACGGGGCCCCCTCCATCACGGGGTCCCCTTTCCTCACAGGGTCCTCCTACATCATGGGGTCCCCCTTGATCATGAAGCCTCCTCCATTACGGGGCCCCCTCCATCATGAGGACTCCTCGATCACGGGGTCCCCTTTCCTCACGGGGCCCCCTCCATCATGGGGCCCCCTCCATCACGTGGCCACCTCCCGGGGGCTCGGCGTCCTGCGCGGGTGCCCAGTGTGGACGGGAAACTCCCCGCATCGCTTTTGACAACAGCCCTG
>NW_006473470.1:0-294 GCF_000325575.1 Pteropus alecto | reverse complement strand
CTTGCTTTGAGTTTATTTTGCTATTCTTTTTCTAGGTTCCTAAGGAGGAAGCTTTTGTTATTGATCTAGGTCCTTTATTCCCTTTCGATACAAACATTTGTGACTGTACATTTACCGCCTAGTACTGCTTTCACTACATCCTGCACATTTCGATATGTCGTATTTTCAGTTTCATCCACTTCAAAGTATTTCCTCATTTCCCCTGAGTATTGTCGTTTGCCCCATGGATTATTTGCAAGTGTGTGGTTTCATTCCCTTGTGGTCAGAGATTTTCTTCTTAACATTTTGTTATAT
>NW_006473469.1:0-294 GCF_000325575.1 Pteropus alecto | reverse complement strand
GCAGCTCACCTAAACGAGCCAGCCCAGCAATGCCAGCGGACTGAGAAGTGGGAGGGGCTCCCATGCCTCCTGTTAAGCTGGTTACTATGCGAGGTCGCCAGGCGCTCCTGCTGAGGCCCTGCTCAGTTCCTCTGCTTTAAGTTTCCACCGCACCTTGAACTCTGCAGTACAACCCCTGCTCCGCACTGGCGCTTACTCTGCCTCTCTTCCTTTAAACCTCAAGACTATGCTGCACAGGGACAACATTCTCAAGACAGCAGTGGTGAACACAGGAGAAATCCCTTCGAGGAAATG
>NW_006473468.1:0-294 GCF_000325575.1 Pteropus alecto | reverse complement strand
TCAGTCTATTCTCTGTATCTGTGAGTTTGTTTCTGAACATTAGTTCTACACATTCTTCACACAGCTGCTGTCTTGGTTGAAGTTTCCGTCTTCTTTGTCCTGAATATGGACTTCTTGCTTGCTTTCAGCCTCCTCCCTTTGAATGTGTCCTTTGTTCTTTTCCTCAATCACTGGCTTAAAATCCTTCACTAACTCTCAGTAGGATAAAATCTAAGAATATTCTTGGCTGACCTCCCTGACCAAACTCAGGTCTCACAATCAATCTTTCCTTCCTTCCTTCCTTCCTTCCTTCCT
>NW_006473467.1:0-294 GCF_000325575.1 Pteropus alecto | reverse complement strand
CACCGGGCGGCGGGGGCGGCGAGGAGGAGGGACGGACGTCCAGCCCCGCGGACGAGAACTGAGCGGTTTGGGGGCCCGGAGGGTGGATGTTAAGCCGCGCGCACGTGCCGAAGAGATCCGAGCATAAAATAACGTGTTTCCCTTCACGTGTCTTGTCCTTGACGGAATTTAGGGCAGCATCGACGCCCGTCCATCGTCACTCAGTCTCACACGCGATGACAATTTGAAACAGCGCTTACGCTGAATTTGGGGTCCGGAAGTTCCAGCTCGCTAATCACGATCCAGGTCTGACAT
>NW_006473466.1:0-294 GCF_000325575.1 Pteropus alecto | reverse complement strand
CCCAGAGACAGTTGCTGTTGACCTGACGGTTTGTTTTAGATCCCAGAGGAGGGTGGATTTCCCAGTTCTCCGAGCGCTGGCCGTGGGCTCAGCCCGGTGTGGGCAACTGGCCTTCCTCCCGGCCTGGCCGGCCAGGGTTGCCATGGCGATGGGTGTTCCTTGAGCTTCCGGAGGGCACGTCCGGGGCCCTCGCACTGAAGAGCAGTCTCTTTCTCCCGGGACAGTGGGGCCCTGAGTGCCTCTGTGCGTCTGGCTCACTGATCACCTGTAGGGGGAAGCTGGGGGCCGGGGGGG
>NW_006473465.1:0-294 GCF_000325575.1 Pteropus alecto | reverse complement strand
CTGGACGTGGCAGGATTTACCACTTGCTGGATGCTGCTAGTGGCGCCTGAACAGGGACCTAAGTATAGGAAGACATGAAAAAAGGTAAGGTGAGGAGAAACTCCTTCAGAAAAGCGCGCACAAAAGAATAAAGGAGAGGAGGAGGGAGAATGTACAGATAACAGCCTGGTAAAATTTAAGAAAAAAAAAAAATGCGTGTTAAGTAAATTCAAGGTGTTAAGTAAACTCAAGGCCTTTAGTAAATGATAGGAATAGGTTGTAATAATCAGGAGTAAAACATGGGACAACAAGGGT
>NW_006473464.1:0-294 GCF_000325575.1 Pteropus alecto | reverse complement strand
CGACTTCGGAAGCTAGAAATGGAAATCGCAAAGAGGAGAATTCTAAATGAGAAATCTGAAATCCACAACAGAAAAAAAAATAACATAAACTTCATAGGCCTCTGAGTTTAAACTTTACATATTGATGCTTCCTGTCTGGCCATCTCAGTTTTCCTGGTGTCTTGATAGTAAGGAAAGAAGTTTCTCCATAATACCTCCTCCAAAGACCATCGTCCTTGGCACTTACTGGCCTGTGTTGTGTCTCTGCTGGGCCATGACCTAGTTTAGGTCCACTGCCTTCTCCTGCCTGGTGAA
>NW_006473463.1:0-294 GCF_000325575.1 Pteropus alecto | reverse complement strand
TTAAAGGGTAGATTCAAAACAATTGTATAGGGGAGCACACTTAATTTAA
Organism: Pteropus alecto; assembly: GCF_000325575.1. Taxonomy (NCBI): domain Eukaryota; kingdom Metazoa; phylum Chordata; class Mammalia; order Chiroptera; family Pteropodidae; genus Pteropus; species Pteropus alecto. The sequence continues at coordinate 245 of NW_006473463.1, read as the reverse complement.
AAATGTGTAACTTCTTCTATCCATCACATATCTTCATTAACATGAAGATAAATGCCAGTTTGTCAGCCTTGGTTATAGTTGCATAGCGTGTCTGTAGGTGACTTGTGTTTTCTTTTATATGTCAGTTTCTACAGTGAATGTATAGCCATTTTATCAGGAAAATTTTTGTTCCTATTTGTTAGTAAATGTTTTTATTTATTTTAAATTAAATTTATTGGAGTAATGTTAGTTAATACAATTATATA
>NW_006473462.1:0-294 GCF_000325575.1 Pteropus alecto | reverse complement strand
CCCCCTTTGATCACACCTAGAGGGTGATGCAGCCATGTGCCAGGAGGGCGGTGCACCCCGACTCCACAGGGACCGAGCCCCTGCTCCCAGGACCCCTCTGCACGCTGCCCGTGTGTCTCTTCGTCTGTGTCCTTTCCACCAAGCTGGTGAACGTGACACAGCGTTCCCTGGACTCTGTAGCTGCTCCAGAGAAACCCCTTAGAGCCGGGTGGTCAGAAGCACAGGTGCTGACCCGGACTTGTGACTGGTGTCGGAAGTGGGGGCGGTCCCGCGGGGCTGAGCCCTGGACCTCTG
>NW_006473461.1:0-294 GCF_000325575.1 Pteropus alecto | reverse complement strand
TCTTTCTACTTATAAAAAATGTTTGCTGTAAAACAATATGCCAGGTTATGCCAGCAGCAGCCTCATAAGTCTCATGTTTACCAAATCTCTTTTTTAAAATATATATGTTTTTTATTTTTCAATGATATACAATACTATAATAGTTTCAGGTGTACAACATAGTGATCAGACATCCACATAACCTACAAAGTTATCATCCCAATAAATGTAGGACCCATCTGACACTGTACACAGTCATTACAATATTACTGACTACATTCTTATGCTATATTTTATATCCCTGTGACTATTTTG
>NW_006473460.1:0-294 GCF_000325575.1 Pteropus alecto | reverse complement strand
TCAAAATGACCACTCCCTGAAAAAGAAAATAAGCTCGTTATTCGGGGGACTTAAATGTTCATCTTTCACCCTAGTGAGCAGGCAAATTACAGTGGCAACACTCTACCTCTTCATAGCCTGTCTGAGAAAATTGGGGGATCTCCTCTCGTCATGGGCTGGAAAATAATTCAGAGTGCGAATGTTACCACCAGTTTGTAAAAAGTCACCCTCCTCTGCATGCTCCGAAACAGGAATGACCTCCTTTGAGCCCTCGTTAGCTTCAGGGTTTTCTTTCTGGAGCTTTGAATTGCGAGA
>NW_006473459.1:0-294 GCF_000325575.1 Pteropus alecto | reverse complement strand
TGATATATTGAAACTGACCTGGAATAATTTTAATGTTGCAAACAAACATAGAAATGAAAAGTTTGTATCCAAATGAAAGAGAAGCATCCCTTTAGACATTATGATCCTTTGGATTATTAATCTGAGGGAAGGGAAAATCTGATTATTTTTTGGATTTCTATTTAATAAATCATGCTTAAATGGTTTACATCTGCTGTCTTGTCATAATGCTTAAAAACATTCCCTTTCACTCTCAAAAGTTCTCCGGTTTAAGATGTACATTTTAGGATGGGGTACACTGATAAACAACCATTC
>NW_006473458.1:0-294 GCF_000325575.1 Pteropus alecto | reverse complement strand
TGGTAGACAGTGGGCACACTCTTCTTTGTTTCTTTTTTGTTGGGTTTTTGGTCGAATATACTCAACTCTTATTTACCTAAGAGTGGGGTACCTATGGTCATTCAATAACTCATTTGCCTATTTGTAACTATGTGGCTATGTTTTAGGTCAAGCTGAAAAGGAATCGAATCTGCACACAGACAGTGATATATAGCTGAGCAGACTTTTTAAGTCCCGGGGCACGTATCTCTGATTAGAGTCTTCAGCAAAATATGCCCAAAGTTAGGATTAGTCAACACGATTTATTCTAGGAAG
>NW_006473457.1:0-294 GCF_000325575.1 Pteropus alecto | reverse complement strand
AAAAAAGAAATGGAAGCAATGGAAGAGATTCAACAAGGACAGCAGTTTCCTCAGAGAATGAGTCTAAGGCTGGTCGTGTGACCTTGGGCAATACACTTAATTTTCCTGTTTCAGTTTTATTTTTTAATCTGTAAAATACAAACAATAACACTGTCTTATTTTATTTTGTTTGGGTTCAGGATAAAACGGGATACTGTGTAAGGATGTGAGAATTAAAGTTGCTACACAGAAGTGAAGTTTTTTTTTCCCTAAAACGGACAATTTATTTACAAATATACTTATGGGAACAAGAAT
>NW_006473456.1:0-294 GCF_000325575.1 Pteropus alecto | reverse complement strand
ACACACCAATAACATCACGCTACTATTTAACGTTGCTCTTAAAATAGAGACCAACGCTACGTAAGTGAAGAACAATAACGAACAATCACAACACTGGAGCAGAAAAGAAACTTCCACCGTCTGCATGGCTGTGAAACCCCACAAATAACCGGAAAATCTCAGAACTAATGAAATATCTCGGATGACTATAAAATATGTCAAAATTACAGTCACTTTGTACCAAGTTTCTCATTTCACCAACAACCAAGGTTTGTTTTTTTTTTTTTTTTCATTTCCACTCAGTTCTAATTCTGT
>NW_006473455.1:0-294 GCF_000325575.1 Pteropus alecto | reverse complement strand
AAATGAAATAAGCCCTGTCTACTCTTTCCATAAAGTTTTTTATTTTTGTATTACAGAAAATAAATTATTCTCTGATTGCAAATAACAAGTAACTAGCAGCAGAGATTTTCTTCCTCTTTGTAGAAAGAAGGCTGTGAGATTCCGTTGCGGAGTGCTTCCACAGCAAACCAGTGATGGAGGTAACTAAGCTAGTGTGGGAAGAGTCCCTCCAGGTAGCTCTCGCACCAGGTAGAGACATGTGGAAGAGGAAAAGGGGGAACTGTGATTCTCCTCCTTCCTTCTGATATTGTCCTG
>NW_006473454.1:0-294 GCF_000325575.1 Pteropus alecto | reverse complement strand
CTTGGATTGATACCTCTTGTTAGGGGGTTAGTGACGGACCGTAGCTAAGTGGACAAAATGAAGAATAGTTGTTTTCGAATTCTTTTTCCTTCATTTGTTATTCTCTTAGGTGTTTTCACTTATTCATCCGACATACGTTTAAGTGCCCACCACACTTAAGGCATTTTCTAGGTGCTAGGACTGTACCAATGAGCAAGATAGAAGTCCCTGTGTGTTAGTATATTTTCACCTCTGAGGAATAGGAAACCAAACCTAAAGTGGCTGAAGTAACAAGGAAATTCATTAACGCTTATG
>NW_006473453.1:0-294 GCF_000325575.1 Pteropus alecto | reverse complement strand
GGGATTATATGATGGAATTGTCCCTGTGCCACCTAATGGGTTGATATATATTATTGGCCATCCCTCTGGAGAGGCAAAGTCTACTGATGCTTGTGCTATAATCCCTCAGGGTGAGCGAGAAGAGAAATATCAGGAGCATCTTCAGGCTAGAAAAGCAGAGGGTTTCAGTGATATACAGTATATCCACATGCACACTCAAAACAGTTTCCAGGAAATGGTTCACAGGATTGATCTCATTACCTATAACACCACCTTTTATTTTGGGTCTTCTGGCTCCCCAGTGTTTGATGCAAA
>NW_006473452.1:0-294 GCF_000325575.1 Pteropus alecto | reverse complement strand
GTCACCTGGGAGGGCTGAGACCAATTGCAACCAGAGTGAGTATGCTCTAACCTGGAAATCTTGGCTTTTTTCATGCCATGGACCCCTTAGCAGTCTGGTGAAGCTTATGGTCCCCTTCTCAGAATAATATTTTAAATGCTTAAAATAGAATACAAAGGATTATCACAGAAACCAATTATACTGAAGTACAACTATCAACATATATATTTTTTTAATTTTGTGATGAATATGACACATTAACAAGTTCTAGTGGTGTGTCATAACTATTATAATTTCAAAATAGTAATGAGCATA
>NW_006473451.1:0-294 GCF_000325575.1 Pteropus alecto | reverse complement strand
ACCATTTCTAAGGCACCAGAATTGGAGAAGGAAGGGGACTAATTTATATATATATAAATGAAAGGATACTGCTCAGATATTCCCATACCTTTAAAAAATTTTATTTTTGGAGCAAAATACAAACAGAAACTGTTAAATAAGGGAGGAGCCAATAGGTTGGAGTAAATGTGATAGTGGTATATATTACAAACTTTTTGCCTATTGTATACATGCATTTTTCTATTAAATTATGAGTTGGACACCTACTGTGTCCTAGGCAATAAAGCTAAAAAGACAAAATTACAAACTTACTTT
>NW_006473450.1:0-294 GCF_000325575.1 Pteropus alecto | reverse complement strand
GGTTTTTTGATTACCGATTTGATTTTGTTACTAGTAATGGGTCTGTTCAGATTTTCAGTTTCTTCCTGATTCAATCTTGGAAGATCGTATGTTTTTTCATTAGCTTATTTGTACCATTCGCATTTAAGTGATTATTTACATAGTTGGATGAATATCTACCATATTTTTAACTGTCTTGTTTGTTGCACTGTTTCCCATTTTGTTCTGCCTTCTCCAGTTTTAAAAGAACATCTTATATGATTCCATGTCTCTCCTCTCTTAGCATATCAATTGTACTTATTTAAAAAAAATTTT
>NW_006473449.1:0-294 GCF_000325575.1 Pteropus alecto | reverse complement strand
CTCCTTTTTGATGTCCTCTGCAGTGCCTGACTGCTCCTTTCTTGGGGGCCCACAAAGCATCCACGAGTTCTAGAATTTCCTTTCCGTATTTTATGTCTTTTCCCCCTGAACTGATTACACCCTCCTCATTGTACAGGGCTCCGTGTACACAGTGAGTGGTGAACGCATACTCAGAGTGAGGGTATATGTTAGCACACACTCCTACTGCCAGCTGAAGGGTGTGGGTCAAGGTGACGAGCTCTGCCTTTTGTGCTGAGGTTCCCCTTGGCAGAGGTTTTGCCTCAGTGGTGGAAT
>NW_006473448.1:0-294 GCF_000325575.1 Pteropus alecto | reverse complement strand
TTCACGACGACAGTCGGGGCAATGGAATAAAGTGTGAGAAGTGGCGAAGCGGGCAGAGCAGAAAGGAAATCTGGAGGGAGAAACCGGAGGAGGGTTCGGCGCGCCGTGGCCTCTGGCGCGTAGGCTCGCGGCCCCGAGTCTTGGTCGGAACCGCTTCGCTCTCCCGTGCTGGGCGGTCGCGGGCGCTCGGGCTGCAGTGCAGGAGCCGGGTCGCTTCGAACGGGAAGAGGATGACACAGAGGCAGCCCCGTGCGCACCCTGTCCACTGCCTACGAGCCGTTTCCGGGGTTCCAG
>NW_006473447.1:0-294 GCF_000325575.1 Pteropus alecto | reverse complement strand
GAAGTATTCACATGTCTGATGTTATACTTTCTGTGACCTGTCTTCTCTATTCTCTTCCCTTACTTTTATCTGGATCTTTTCCTTCATTTGGTGCTAGTGTCTCTATCCTGCTCCACTTACGCTCTACTCCCAGAAGATCCTCTTGGAGGATGGTCTTTGTCCTACAATGGAGCTTTAGTTGTTTTATTTCAAATTTTCATAGGATACAAACTGACCTGCATCATCTGAACTTTCGCTGTCCCTTTGCACTCACCCACAAATCGAAGCCCATGGAACCAGTTCTTATTTTGGTGC
>NW_006473446.1:0-294 GCF_000325575.1 Pteropus alecto | reverse complement strand
GGATTCCAAGAAACAGGGGCTCCAACACACAAACATGAGTGAGAAAATTATTCCTAACTATCAAAAGGTGAAAAAAACACGTACGGCCATTACAGAGGAAGGAACGAAGCGCGGACACCTGCTACAACACAGGTGACCCCTGAGAACACCACGCTAGGCGAAAGGAAGGCCACGTGCCGCACGTGCCACTTACACGAAACGTCCAGGACGGGTACTGGTTTCCGGGGGGAGGGGAGCAGGAGGGGCGGGGAGAGATTGCTAATAATGCTAATAAGTATCTAGGGTTTCTTGGGG
>NW_006473445.1:0-294 GCF_000325575.1 Pteropus alecto | reverse complement strand
AATTTTTTTAATTTTTATTTTTATTTTTTTTAATTCTCTTAAAATCTCTGTGAGAGTAGAAAGTCAGGTGCTGATATACCTATTTTACAGCCTCAAAGACGAGGCTTAAGGAGGTGAACAACTGCTCAGATGGCAAGTATGAAGATGGCAAGGCTCAAACTACAATTGAGCCTTCTGCCTTGAAAATCAGCTTAGTTGCCCTAGGGCACTCCGAGGTAAAACTTACCGCTTATCATTCTAGATAAAATGGTGTCAACTAGAGCAACTTTCAGGGCATTATTAGAAGCATAGAAT
>NW_006473444.1:0-294 GCF_000325575.1 Pteropus alecto | reverse complement strand
TCTATTGTCCATGTCCAAGAGTCTCTGTTTGTTTGGATTTTAAATCAGAGCTAAGGACTGAGTGTTTATTGATAAATAAAGAGATGCCACTGAAGTTTTCAAGAAATAGTGACATGATTATAATGGTTCTAAAAGGAAAATTTTCTTGTTACTGTATAGTAAAAGATACTCATTTTTTTCTTAAAACACTTTACTGAGGTATGATTGACATGTAAAAATATTGTACATATTTAATGTCTATAGCTTGATGAGTTTAAAGATAAGTTTACACTACGATCTACACTATAAACATAT
>NW_006473443.1:0-294 GCF_000325575.1 Pteropus alecto | reverse complement strand
GAATCATTACATCGTACACCTGAAACTAATATAATGTTTTGTGTTAATTATACCTCAATAAAAAATTGTTTTTAAAGAATTCAAGAGCCTTAAGCATGTTTATAGGCTGCAGGAAAAAGTAGAAAAGAGACAGTATCAATAGGCAAAGTAGCCTACTGGTGAATTGCGTAGTATTTGTATCCAGACACATCATTCCTAATTCACCTGACTAGCTGTACCAAGTTAATAATTCTCTCTAAACTTCAGTTTTTCATATATAAAATGGGAATAAAATACAAACTAACTCATATGGTT
>NW_006473442.1:0-294 GCF_000325575.1 Pteropus alecto | reverse complement strand
CAGTTACTGAGCGGTCCTGGGCTGGCTCAGGCCCCGGGCACGTGCCCTCGCCTTCAAGTAAAGCGGGAGTCTGCTGGAGACAGAGCAGGAGGGGCGGGAGCGTGGGCTGCCGGAACTAAGGTCTGGGCTGAGCGGTCCCCTGCGTCAGGGCTGGTTTTATGTCTGAGCGGCTCTCTCTGGAAACCCTGCTTCCAGGAGCTGCTGTGCGGATCGGCACCACCCACGAGAAGCATAAGGTGACTCACACGGACAACATCCCAGGGGTCACATGTGCAAAGCGGAAGAGGAACGGGT
>NW_006473441.1:0-294 GCF_000325575.1 Pteropus alecto | reverse complement strand
CCATGTTCCAGCAGAATAGTTGCACATTCCTCCTCTTGGCATTGTACGGCCTGTCGGTATTGTCCCCAGAAACAGATGGGAAGTGTTAGGAATTCAAAGTGAACCTTACACTAGTTTTATGACGTCGTTCTATTTAAATGAGATAAATTCATTCTAAATATCCATAATTAAATCAAATCCATCTCACATTTTAGTGTTGGCTACTATGTATGTACCTTAATCAGAGCTGTCTTGTTTTCATTGTCACAGAGGTTAAGCCGGCATTTACTGTCTGCTAGGAGAGCTACCACTTTC
>NW_006473440.1:0-294 GCF_000325575.1 Pteropus alecto | reverse complement strand
AATGTTTGGTAAAATTCACCTGTGAACCCAATTCAGTCCAGGACTTTGGTTCATATTGATTTTCCGTCTGGAAGATCTGCTCATTGATGTCAATGGGGCATTAAAGTTCCCTACTATGACTATATTACTGTCAATCTCTTCCTTTATGCTAGTATTTGTTTTATATATTTAGGTGCTCCCATGTTGGATGTATAAATATTTATTAGAGTTATATCCTCTTGTATCGATCCCTTTATTATGTCATGTCCTTGTCACTTTGAATAGCCTTTGTTTTAAAGTCTATTTTGTCTGATA
>NW_006473439.1:0-294 GCF_000325575.1 Pteropus alecto | reverse complement strand
TTTTTTTTTTTAGACCGTAGCATGCTATGATTTTCTTTCTCAAAGAAACCTATAGGGCACAAGATATAGAAATCTAGAAAGAAAGAAAACAAATGATCAGCCCCATTTCCTTGAGCAAAACAGTTTAATCAAGTCACCCTCTGTGTCCCATCTGTGTCCCCCTCCCCACCAACAAAGGTGGGCTTACTAGTCCAACATTTCTAGCACACAGGTCTCTCCCTATCCATGTCTTTGGTTGCCCTGCTATATTACCTGTTGATATCATACAAATCTTTGACCAGAATGGATATGAGA
>NW_006473438.1:0-294 GCF_000325575.1 Pteropus alecto | reverse complement strand
GTTTCTGTACCCACAGTTCACAGGCGAAAGCTCTGGGGCCTAAAATGTCCTTCGACAAGACCTGGGTCACATAGCTACAAAAAGACAGAGCCAGGACCCCAAGGCAGGTCTGTCTGACCCCAAAGAGCTCAAGTTTACCTACATGCCCACTTGCTCACTTCCACCCAGACTTTTTCTTGGGACCACACTCTCGTTTTTAAGACTTTAAGAAGATAATAATGGCTGATAAGGACGTTCTCCAGCTAGCAATCCTGTAAGAGAGATTCTGTTACTGTTGATTTTCTACCGTTGAAG
>NW_006473437.1:0-294 GCF_000325575.1 Pteropus alecto | reverse complement strand
TGTAGGTGTGTCACCCCATCTCTGCCTGCATCCTCGCATGGCTGGCTGCCTCCCCATATGCGTGTCTGTCTCCAAATTCCCCCTTTTAATAAGTACCTGGCCGTACTGGGTTAGGGGCCCGCCCTGCCCCGGTGTGACTTCGAATGACCTAATTATACCTGCAAAGACCCGACTTCCAAATAAGGCCCCACTTCGCAGTATTGGGGGTCAGGACTTCAGCGTGTCCTTTCAGGAAACACGATTCGATCCAGAGCAGAGGGCCCTCGAAACGGTTTCTCGCTTCTGCTTTTCTGC
>NW_006473436.1:0-294 GCF_000325575.1 Pteropus alecto | reverse complement strand
ACTTTTGACTTCCCAAAAACTTAACTGCAGTCATCTCTTGGTATTTGCGGGGCATTGATTCCAGGACCCCGCACAGATACTAAAGTCTGCACATGGTCAACTCCCTTATATCAAATGGTGTAGAACACTGCATACAGTTGGCCCTTTGTGTCTACACATTTCCAGCCTTGGATTGAAAATATTGTTTTCAGTCTGCAGTTGGTTGACTCCACAGTTGTGAAACTCGGGGATATGGAGGACTGACTGTATTTATTGGAAAAAATCTACATATAAGTGGACCCGTGCAGTTCAAAC
>NW_006473435.1:0-294 GCF_000325575.1 Pteropus alecto | reverse complement strand
GTTGAGTTTTAGGAGTTCTCTATATATTCTAGATATTAATCCCTTATCAGATACACAATTTAAAAATATTTTCTTCCATTCTATTAGTTACCATATTACTCTATTGATATTGTATTTTGACAGACATTTAAAGCAATTTTCATGATGTCCAGTTTGTCTATTTTTTGATTTTATTGCCTATATCTTTGGTGTCATATCCAAAAAAAATCATTGTCAAATCCAGTGTAATGAAGTATTCTGCAGAATTTCTGTAGAATAAGTAGTAATGTCCCACTTTCATTTCTGTTTTTAGTA
>NW_006473434.1:0-294 GCF_000325575.1 Pteropus alecto | reverse complement strand
ATTGCCAAAATAATAAACAATATAAATTCAGAGTTTAATTTGCATTTTGTTTGTTTTTAAAAAGCTATAGGAGTCCTTTGCTTTTCAATAGAGCAACAAGTGAATATTTTGGCCCAGTTATCTCTGCCCAGATATCTTAACTCTAGTAGCCGTGTGAGTATATCTAGAGGATACATTTCCAGAAGCAGAATTACTATATCTAAGGGAATACAGATTTAGTACGTTTAGATATTCCCCCAAATTTGTACCAAATACCTCTACCAACAATATATAAAAGTTCCATTTCCTTCACAC
>NW_006473433.1:0-294 GCF_000325575.1 Pteropus alecto | reverse complement strand
GCTTAAACCAACACAATGTAGATCATATTCAAACATATTGTATTACCCATATATATGTACACATATATCATACCATCTATAAATAACGAGATATCCCATCAAAGATATTGTCCTACCAGCAATTAAGTTGTGTGCGTGCATGCGTGCACATGGGTTTCTCAGAATTCCCAGCATATTAAGGTGCAAAGGGGACTAGGAAATCACTTCGGGATTGCTGAGGGCAGTGTTCTTTGAAAAAGAGTTAGTTCTGTGTATGGGAATTAGCCCCAGTGGAATGCACTCGGTTGCCAGAAA
>NW_006473432.1:0-294 GCF_000325575.1 Pteropus alecto | reverse complement strand
CTCTGTGGAGTATGTCTTGGAGGTCATGGGGACGGGGAGGGCACCCTCTGGGTTGGTGGGTGGGGTTGCTGCTATCTCCGTGTCTCAGCCTTATGTTTCGCAACCGCGGCTGCTAAGACTCAGCTGTTGTCCCTCTGCAGTTAGTCCCAGCTCCACTTTCTGCCCTGATCCCTGGGCTCTGCCTCTGTGGGAGTTCACAGATCCCTCAGGCAGGGCTGTTTGGGGAACCGGCCACAACTTCTCCCTTGTCCCTCTTCGTGCAGGGAGTTCTCCCAATCTACCACCCAACTCCCA
>NW_006473431.1:0-294 GCF_000325575.1 Pteropus alecto | reverse complement strand
GAGTAGCTGCAACACAGACGACACGGTTCATAAAGCCTGAAACAGTCACTATCTGTCCATTTACAGAAGAGACAAGGGTTTCATCACACCCAGAGTGAGGAATGAGTGTGGGACAAAGCCGCCTATGCGCACACCAGGGCTGGCGCCCATCCTCGCCTCTGGGGACACCTGTGACGTGATTTGAGCTGATCTGTTCCTAAACTATAACTTACTTCCGTTAGTACAGCTACGGCATTCATGCGACACATTCTCTTTGGATCCCTGCTGTGTCCTCCTCGCAAAGCTCTCTCCCCC
>NW_006473430.1:0-293 GCF_000325575.1 Pteropus alecto | reverse complement strand
TCTTTTGGTTCCTGCCATTTTATTTTCGCGTTTCATTTTAATATGTTATTGGTTTTTAACTATACCTCTTTAGAAGTATTGTTAACTTTTTAGTGGTTGCTACCAGAATTGCCATATGCATGCTTAACTGTCACAACGTGCTTAGAGCTAATGCTGTTCCACTGCATATAACACCTAAGAACCTTCGCATGTGTTCTTCTGTTTACTTTCTCCCTCGGTGTTTTTTATTTTTTTCTCTTTTTTCGCTAGCTGTCATTGTTTTTTTCCTCTGTTCTTCAGATTGCATACTTTCT
>NW_006473429.1:0-294 GCF_000325575.1 Pteropus alecto | reverse complement strand
GAAGTCTTCTTCTAACTAGCCTGGCCATCTTAGGAGGATCCTGATTCAAAGACATTTGAATAAAGTGAGTGGATTCTGTTATCTGCTATATTCCTCTTCAAGTGGTTAATGCTCTTATGTTTATTTCATCTAATACATTCACCTTCCTATTCCTCTCTACACCTAATAAAACCCAAACTCTTATCAACATTTTCCACATTTGACCCATTCTGTGGAGACTCAGACCAATATCACTTACTTCATCTTTTCCACTTGTAGTTGGTCTCTTTATTTATTCATAATCTGCCTGCCCTC
>NW_006473428.1:0-294 GCF_000325575.1 Pteropus alecto | reverse complement strand
TCCCACCAGCAGCAGCCAAATGAGGAGGAAGCCACCAAGGGCCTTGGAAGCACAGCACAAAGCACGGCTCTCCAGGAAGCCAGACGAAGATGGTCCCCGTGTTTGACCTTGGCTGCCAACGCCATACACCCATTTGGTCAGGCCTGTCCTAAATCACAGGCAGATGCTCCCTTGCTGTTGTGCAGAGGCCATGGGTGCCCCAGCCTGCCTGACAGGGCAGCCTCTGTTAGCTCTGTGAATTCCTTTGGTCATATTAACAAAATCATACCTTAATCAATACCGCAACGCTAAAGT
>NW_006473427.1:0-294 GCF_000325575.1 Pteropus alecto | reverse complement strand
AGAAACTAAGAATCATATATAAGGGGAGTTCTGCTCTCATATTTATTTATGAAAAGTACTTATGCACTCTAAATCATTACTCTGCATGTTACACTGTCACAGTGCTTTCCATGTCAAATGACTTTCACATATCTTAATTATCTTAATTCGATTCATTGTGGCAGGTTGGATCGTTATGTCGTTTTGTTATCAACGGGCAAAAGACCCCTTTTTAAGGACCCTAGATGGGGTTCATTTTCCATTAGGTGTGTTGGGAAGCCAGTCACAAACCAAAAGTGAGCATTAACAGTGCAA
>NW_006473426.1:0-294 GCF_000325575.1 Pteropus alecto | reverse complement strand
ACCTACTGCAAAGAGACCGGCCATTGGAAAAATGAATGCCCCCACCGTGGGAGGACATCTGAAGGGTCAAAGAAGTTCAATCAACCCCGTAAAAGAAAATACAGCCTGAGTCAGTCATCCAAGACCTTATTGGTCTGGCCGAAGAAAAGTCAGACGAGGGGTGACTGGGATCAGTCCATAGCCTTTAGGGGACCTTATGGGTGACCAGCCTATGGTCACAATAAAAGCAGGGGGCCAATCAATGACCTTTATGGCAGACACTGGGGCTGAACACTCTGTGGTAATCACACCCGT
>NW_006473425.1:0-294 GCF_000325575.1 Pteropus alecto | reverse complement strand
TGGTTGATCCTACAGAGTAGTGACAATCTAAATTGCAACATTGTATGAGCTCATCTCTAAAAATTTTCTAACTCAGATCTTCTTGGTTATATCTAAAAAAACTCATCAAGATTTTTTCCAGATCATGGCCTACGATTTAATTAAGCCAAATTAAGAACTGAAATACAGCTTAACAGGCCTGAGAAAAAAATGAAACACTGCCTTTTGAAACAACACAGATAGATCTTGAGATAATCATGTTAAGGAAAATAAGTCTGACAAAAAAGTTGAAAACCACATGATTTCACTCATATG
>NW_006473424.1:0-294 GCF_000325575.1 Pteropus alecto | reverse complement strand
GACATAGACTGAAAGGGTGGCATAAGCCCACAGTTTTAAGCCTGTTCTCTGTGAACAAATGTTGTCTGGAGTAAAGGCTAAAAGCAAAAGCATTGTTTATGAAAGAAAAAATAAAACAAACACTGTGGAAATCAGAACCAAGCCTGCACCACCTAAAGGAAGTTGTTAAAGCCCAGGCCCAAAACATCAAGAGCATCGAATTGGTAACAATGTTCCTCTGAAGACATAGGCCCACAAACATCCAGTCTCTCCCATGCTACATGAAACTCTTGTGGACACCTAGGCATTCAGATC
>NW_006473423.1:0-294 GCF_000325575.1 Pteropus alecto | reverse complement strand
TCATCTCAATAGATGCAGAAAAAGCATTTGACAAACTTCAACATTCATTATAATAAAAAGTCTCAACAGAATTAATATAGAGGGAACTTACTTCGACATAATGTAGGCCATATATGACAGGCCCACAGCTAACATTTTGCTCAATGGTTTAATGCTAAAAGCCTTTCCTTTAAGATGAGAAAAGATGTCCACTTTGGCTACTTATATTCAACATGGTATTCGTAGTCCTAGCCAGAGCAGTCAGGCAATGAAAAGAAAGAAAAGGCATCTAAATTGGAAAGGAAGAAATAAAAC
>NW_006473422.1:0-294 GCF_000325575.1 Pteropus alecto | reverse complement strand
TGGGGTCGTCATGTTGGAGGCAGCTAATTAAATTCCGACTCACTTGCTGTCTCTCATTCAGCACCCCCATGTCTAAAAAGCAAAGCATCTTATCGGGGTACAGTCGTGGTTGTGGAGAAGCCTACGGTCCGAGGTTCTGAGAGCCAAGTGGCCGCTGAGTGAGGGAGTATGAGGTGGACCCTGTCGGTGCTGTGAGGCAGGGCGAGGCGGGAAGGGTGGCCAGTCTGGTGGAGGGGGACACGGTCGCCTGGACCTAGGGAGAGAGCCAGCCGGGCCTCGGCGACCCCACAGGCG
>NW_006473421.1:0-294 GCF_000325575.1 Pteropus alecto | reverse complement strand
CCTAACCCTAACTTTAACTCTAAAACTAATCCTAAATCTAACCCTAACACTAACACTAAAATTATCATAATCATAAACGTAACCCTAAACCTAACCCTAAATAAAAACTAATAAAACCCTATCAGTATTCTCTACCCTAACCTAAACCTAACCCTATGGCTATGGCTAACACTAACACTAAGCTAACCTTAAATCTAACCTGTAACCCAAACCCTATCTTAAACCTAACTGTAAACCTAATGTTAAAAATAAAGCTAATCCTTACCCTAACCATACCCAAAACCTAAACCTAAC
>NW_006473420.1:0-294 GCF_000325575.1 Pteropus alecto | reverse complement strand
GCCTGCCCACCTCTGGGATGGCTCCATTCTCCCCAGGACAATAAGGCCGATGGGAGGGATTCCGTAAGAAGCAGGCGGTGAGACCCGACTCAGAGCCAGGCCACACGCGCCATCAGAATCAGGGCCGATAGGGAAGGCCCAGAGGGGGCCCCTGGGGTGACGTTCTATTTCCTTGCCGTGGTTGGAGGCGACACAGGTCTCCACTCTTCAAGGGCTTATCACGGCACACTCACTCCTCAGTTACCTATCGTAACGTGCAGCTGCGTCTCACGTATTTTATGCCTGCGGTGGCTG
>NW_006473419.1:0-294 GCF_000325575.1 Pteropus alecto | reverse complement strand
CTAAGTGGGTGCTGCACAGATGCGGTAAGGTCAGAGGGCTGCTGTTCAATCATGAGTAGAAACTAACTGATGGGAAACAAAACGTGCATAACACCTAACACCTAACAAGACGTGCATAACACCTAACTCTGTGACTGCTTTGGGTTTTTCTTGATAGAGATGTTTCTTACCAAATTCCCCTATATGTTACAAGCCCTGTAACTTAAAAGATGCACGTTGATTTTGACTAGTAGGAAGAATTGCCAAGGAGCTCGGCCCAGTATTTCTGAGTAAGAGGTTCTCTGCGTTCAGGTT
>NW_006473418.1:0-294 GCF_000325575.1 Pteropus alecto | reverse complement strand
CCCCTCCCCTGGGAACAGCTTATGTAACAGCACTTGTAGCTCGCATGGGGCTGACGGTCCCAGCCTCCCTCCAAGACACCCTGAGGCCTCCCTGGCTGCTTGGCAACCAGACCAGGTACCTGTAAAGAGGCGTGACTCTCATTTCACTTAATTGAAAAATCCACATCATCAAAGAGAGCTTCCACGCTCAGTGGCCCTTTCTTCCCTTGCCAGTGACCATTAACCTTTAAAAAGATGCTTTATGAGCCATTCGCTGAGCCTCATTTTCTATGCCAAGGTGTAATGAGGCTCGTA
>NW_006473417.1:0-294 GCF_000325575.1 Pteropus alecto | reverse complement strand
TTGTAGTTTCTCAGGGTTCCTCTCTACTTGCAAATGGGGTGCTGCCCAATTCACAAATTGCTCAATAAAGCCAATTAGATCTTCAAATTCATTCACTGAATTTTTGTTAACAATAAGCATTCATATCTACACACCTCGTTCAAGACACACATGCACTCCTATATATCATCCCAGACACAAAAAAATACCCTACCTGTCCCCTCGTAGCCACAGGGACATCCTCCCATGGCACATTTCATTCATTCATCTATTCATTTATATTACAAAAAAATTTGTAAGAAAACTTCCTTGGGG
>NW_006473416.1:0-294 GCF_000325575.1 Pteropus alecto | reverse complement strand
AGTCCCTCCATCCCCAGTCCTTCAGTACTTTTCCCCTAGTACACCCCAGCCTATGGCAGCTGAGAGATTGCTTATATGTGTAAAGTGCCATTTTTTTCTTTGCTTCCTTATAGGATTTGCTTTGCTATCTTCGTGAAAAAGGACCCCTCACAAAGGGCATTTTCAGGCTCTCAGCCAATGCAAAATCCTGCAGAGAGCTGAAAGAAAAACTGAATTCGGGATCTGAAGTAGACCTAGACTGTGAATCTGTCTTTGTGACAGCATCTGTCTTAAAGGTAGGAAAAGTTCTCCCTT
>NW_006473415.1:0-294 GCF_000325575.1 Pteropus alecto | reverse complement strand
AAAAAAAAGTCAATGTTTCATTCTGAAGTCAGTTAAGTAGGAAAGAACTCTTTCTTACTCAGGAAAGGGTTAGTTTTTTGTTCTATTCAGGCCTCCAGCTGATTCTGAGGGCAATCTGTTTTAGTCAGTGTTGGAGGAGGTCAAATGGAGGATGTGACCTCTGGTTGACCTGAGAGCTGGACCCAGGCAATCAGTGGCTCCTCACCCTCTCCCCTGTCCTTGGAATGTATGTTTCACCCACCATTCCCACACGAGGAGCTGTTTCAAGGACAGGGCCTTGAGAGAGTAAGGTGT
>NW_006473414.1:0-297 GCF_000325575.1 Pteropus alecto | reverse complement strand
TGATGGAATTAAATTCAAATGTGATGTTGGTATGGCTAGTGACAGGAAAATATAACTATTGCTAATTATAGACGATACAGTAGGATTATTATATTTTCCTCTCCAACGGCCCAGGTATCACGCCGAAAAATAACAGGTAGATAGGTAAAAAAAAATAAAGAAAGGGAAAAGGAAATTTAAAAGCAAATGTCATCTCTAAAATAGTGGCATGATAAATGTCTGCTCATTCGTATAAGTGACGTAGCGATTTCTAAAAAGCGAGCTTCTCTAGAAAGTTAGTTACGATAAAAACAGAGG
>NW_006473413.1:0-294 GCF_000325575.1 Pteropus alecto | reverse complement strand
ACCTAGGAGAACACGTCTAACACGTAGAGGAACTACGAGTAGAAGAGAGTTTACAATTCTTGCAACTTCATGAAATGGCTGAGCTTCATCAGTGTTTTTACATTTCCTTGTCTACTTCACTTGCTGTTAGTTTAAGTGGAAGCTATGTTCTGAAGTTAGCTGGTAGTACAAAAACATCAGCAATATGGATGTCAGAGTTAGCAATTGCTTTCCTAAATGGAGATGTCACAGTTTGTTCTCCAGTCGAACCAACCGATCTCTTGCTCCCCTAAAGAGTTTCACCTGAAAGTGGAA
>NW_006473412.1:0-294 GCF_000325575.1 Pteropus alecto | reverse complement strand
TTGTCAGGCCCTGTCCTGGAATGTCCTAGCAGGTGGCAGCTGCCTCAGATGAGCTTGGGGGCTTGCGAGAAGGGCATGAAGTGTTCCCATGGGTTCCTGTCTGCAACTGTTCAACTCGAGGGGCTCCAGGACCTTTTTCCACAATTAGTACGAAGATCAGGCTACATCGGTGGTTTTTAATGAGGACAGTTTTGGTCCCCAGGGACACTGGGCAATGTCTGGAGACATATTTGGTTGTTACAACTGGGTGTGTGGGGGGGTTGCTACTGGCATCTAGTGGGTAGAGTCCAGGGA
>NW_006473411.1:0-294 GCF_000325575.1 Pteropus alecto | reverse complement strand
ACTATGTTGAGTCTTCCAATCCATGAATATACTATGTCACTTCATTTAGATATTCTTTGATTTCTTTCATCAGTGTTTTGGAGTTTTCATACAAATCTTGTACATTTTGTTTAACTAACACCTGTGTATTTCATTTTCTTGAGTGATTGTAAATGGTATTGTACTTTTAATTTTGGTGTCCACATGTCCTTTGCTAGTATACGGAAATACAATAGATTTTTCTACATGTGTCTTGTGTCCTGTGACCTTCTTGAACTCATTAGCTCTAGAAAGTTTTTCTATTTTTTTTTTTTT
>NW_006473410.1:0-294 GCF_000325575.1 Pteropus alecto | reverse complement strand
ACACTGCATTTCAGTAGAGTGGGTAGGCCCTCCAACGAGGTCTGTTTTGACTCAGAAATCTGAGATCTCTGAGCTCACCAAAAATGGAATGACTACTGAAAAGATCTCCCATTAAATAATAAAGCTTCCTAATTAAGAGACCACTTTGGATGGCCACATGATATTATTCTTAGGAAATGTATCAGGAATGTCTTTAGCTTTTTGGTGAAGAAGAATTGAAAGTAAGTGACTTTACACATATTACACACACAGACACCACACATACACGTAGACACTCCACTACACATACATTAT
>NW_006473409.1:0-294 GCF_000325575.1 Pteropus alecto | reverse complement strand
GAAAGATCATCAAGAGCAAAGATGTGTCATTAGAGCCATGGCTGAGATCATCCACACTCTTGTATTCCCTATTACTATGTATGGATGTGAAAGCCTACAATGACGTAGGCTGATAGAAAAAAAATGAGTTATTTAAAATATGGTGCCAGAAGAGAGCTCTACGGACACTCAGGAGTACCAGAAAGATGAACAAGTGAGTCCTAGCAAATTAAGTGTGAAACAATGCGAAACATTTCTGGAGACAGAAATGACAAAACTGAAGCTGTCCTACTTCAGGTACATCATGAGAAGGCA
>NW_006473408.1:0-294 GCF_000325575.1 Pteropus alecto | reverse complement strand
GGATGTCCCTGGGGGAGGTGTGCTGGCTCGAGGTGGCAGTGCAATTACTCGTGGCCAAGTAATTGTCCTCCTTTTGCTGGGGAAATGGAGACAGAAGCCAGCCTCAGACGACCCAAAACAAAACAAAGGAAGAGCCACATTCGTGTCACTCTGAGCTCAGATGCCATTGTGCCAGAGGAAGAGTGAGAACCGCTAGACCAGCCCCAGAATTCATTCCCTCCTGAGCTCCAGATGCACTGAGCTGTGGTAGGAAGGCCGTGGGGTTCTCCCTCCCAGGTCTGCGCTGCTGGGCGG
>NW_006473407.1:0-294 GCF_000325575.1 Pteropus alecto | reverse complement strand
GGTCTGACGGAAAGTTAGCACTTCTGTGCACACGCTCTATCCCTTCTCACGCACCGTGTCCTCTACGCAGAGCTCATAGAGCTCCTGGTCAGTCCAGCTGCAGGGATCCCAGTCCCCGATTTTCTGTGGCCGCCTGTTTCTGCATCAGTAGTGCGGCGTGTTCCTCAAGAACGTCTATCTCGCTTCCCTCAGCAATTTAAGACACTATATTTAATCTATAAATACCTTAGAATTTGTGCCATGACTTCCATTGAAGTCCCCTTATTCCAAAACGTACAGCACTAGAGATATTTC
>NW_006473406.1:0-294 GCF_000325575.1 Pteropus alecto | reverse complement strand
AAAAAAACTCACAAATATATTAAAATTAAATACTTGTTTAAATCACAGATAAGTCAAAGAGGATATCAAGAGGGAAATTAGAAAATACTTTGAAATGAAACTTGGAAGCTCTGCAAATCAAGTCACAACACACAAAACAGGATAAAACTAAAGCAATACTCAAGGTGAAATTTATAGCTGTGAATGCATATATTAAAAAGGAAAAAAGATTTTAAATAAACACTTAAGATTAAACCTTAAGGGACTTAGAAAGAAAAGCAAAGTAAACCTAAAGCACGAAAAGCAAAAGAAATA
>NW_006473405.1:0-294 GCF_000325575.1 Pteropus alecto | reverse complement strand
TTGATACACATTATCTCATTCAATCCTCATAACTATCCTATCAGGTAGCTACTGTTACTTCTGCCATTTAATACAGGACATAAAACTCAGGGGTACTACATATTGTGTTCAAAAGCTACTTAGAAGTTACCAATTCCTCAGGAACTTTTTTAAAAATGGCATGTAAATAGCACTTCTAGGAATTTCTCAAGGCAATTCTCATTCTCCTACTGATGTCCAAAGACATTTGCAAAAATATTGGCCACAGCATTGTTTACAATAATGGAAAACTGGAAGCAACCTAAATGTCCATCA
>NW_006473404.1:0-294 GCF_000325575.1 Pteropus alecto | reverse complement strand
AGACGTCCAGGTGGTGGTAGGGTTCTGGGGGTGGGTGCGCTGCTGCTCTCCGCAGAGAAGCTGGGTTGGCACAAGCTGAGAGTAGCGACGTGGGCATCGATGGTCAGGCGGCCTGGCTTCTGGCGCCCTGGCTTCATGGAGCTTCTCAGTTCCCCAGACCACACGCGGTACTTCCTAGTGCTCAGTGGACCCCGGTCCTCTGAGATCGAGGGTAGGTGTGTGACGTTAGCCTGCCCGGTGGCCGGGGACCCTGGTTCCTGCGGCAGTCTGCGGCCAGACACTGCACTCCTGGGA
>NW_006473403.1:0-294 GCF_000325575.1 Pteropus alecto | reverse complement strand
TTTATTAGTATGTATTTAGTCTTATTCCAGATATTTTATGTTTTTAGTGTACTTTTCTAATTGGTTTTCTTTTTCCTGATTTCCAGTCACCTGACAGCATGCCCGGTAAGGCATGTGGGTTGAAAAGGTGGGAAAAGCTCAAGCATTCTTGCCTGAGAATCTGAGTCGCATAATGGGGTAATTAATCATCATGTGATGTTTAACACTAAAGTCAGTGCTTATCAAATTTGAGTAAAACAGCCCTTTTCCATCAAAATCAAAAATTTTAAATGTAGAGATTAAAAAAAAAAAAAA
>NW_006473402.1:0-294 GCF_000325575.1 Pteropus alecto | reverse complement strand
AGCCCCATGACTGCAACTGATATTCAGCCGGTGCCCTGGCGAGGGGGCTTTTGTCCAGTCTGCACAAAGGTGCTGTGTGACAGGGCTGAGGCCCTGGTCCATCACATCCCCCATTTCACAGGCCAGACCTCTGTGATTTCATGATCCACCTGACCTTGGGAGCAGGCACCAGATCCCACTCACCTCTGGATCAGATGGCCCGGCACAGATATTAGATTTATCAATTCAAAGTCTGACTTCTTATACTTTTTCCACGATTCCTGTGTCACCCACTGCCCCCAACACACACACACA
>NW_006473401.1:0-294 GCF_000325575.1 Pteropus alecto | reverse complement strand
TGCTCCGTAGCCACATGTGGCTAATGGCTAACATCCTGGACAGCACAGATCATAGAATGTTTTCATTGGAGCAGAAAGTTCTATTAGCCAGGGATGAAATGCTAGAGCATACAGATCTGAAATCAAGGACCGTATCTCATATTTCTTTTAAATGACCAGTGTCCTCCTGCAAGAACAATTGAGTGACGTATGCCGAGCCATGTGTGGGTTGTATAGCGTCTCACACTTTTTTTTTCTCCTTTTCACTCGCTCTTGTCCCGGCTTCCACAAAACCAAACCGCAGTCTGGCCCCTT
>NW_006473400.1:0-294 GCF_000325575.1 Pteropus alecto | reverse complement strand
CCCAAAATGAAATACTTAGGTGTAAATCTAACAAACAAAATATGTACAAGATCTCTATGAGGAAAACTATGAAATTCTAAACAATGAAAGAACTGAACAAATGGCGAGATATTCCATGTTTGTAGATAGGAAGACTCAATCTTGTTAAGATGTCATTTCTTACCAACTTGATCTATAGACTCAATGTAATTCCAACCACAATCCTAGCAACTTATTTTGTTGATATTGACAAATTGATTCTAAAGTTTATATGGCAAAAACCCAGAATAGCCAACACAATATTGAAGAAGAACA
>NW_006473399.1:0-294 GCF_000325575.1 Pteropus alecto | reverse complement strand
AATAAATGGAAATTATGAAAACACAATTTCAGGTCCAATATTGATTTTAAGATAATGATGGTCCAGCTGTATGGAGATGTCTGAGAAGCACTTGAAATCCTGCTTGTTGCCCCAAGGAAAGGTGAGAGACACAGGTGACACTTTGGGGTTGCTCAAATAGAAGCGGAAGTAGAAGCCCTGCGTCATCGTGAAATGAGGCCAGAACAAAAGTAACCCCCCCCCCAAAAAAAAAACCACGGGAAGGACAGCCGGAGGGACAGAGAGGGTGGCTGGGTGTTGGGTGTGGGGTACACG
>NW_006473398.1:0-294 GCF_000325575.1 Pteropus alecto | reverse complement strand
TCAAAGATGTTTTGGTCAGTATTGTTATGACAGAACAAAACGAACAAACAAACAAAAGAAATTCTACAAAAATATCAATCAAAAGATCAAAAAAGGAAAGATTGCCCACTCATAAAATAGAATAGTATGCAGCTTTTTATAAGAATGAGATATTCTTTGAGCATTGCTATTAAGTGATAGTATAAAGTACAGAACATAAAATAAACTTGACTTTGTTTTTATATACAAATATTTAATAGTTGCATAAAATTTTGAAAGAAATGCAAGAAAATATTTAATAGTGACTATCTTGGG
>NW_006473397.1:0-293 GCF_000325575.1 Pteropus alecto | reverse complement strand
TAGGGTTAGGGTTAGGGTTAGGGTTTGTGGTTAGGATTGAGTACGGTTAATATTAGGGTTATGGTTAGGGTTAGTTTAACTTTAGGGTTAGGGTTAGGTTTATGGTGAGGGTGAGGTACAGAATGAGTGTTTGGTTTTGGGTTCAAGTTAGTGTTGAGGTAGGTATAAGGTTAGGTATAGGTTAGGTTGAAGCTCCGGTTAGTGTTATGGTTAGGGTTATGGGTTAGAATTAGGGTTAAGGTTACTTTTGGGTTAGAATTAGGGTTAGGGTTAGAGTTAGGGTTTGGTTAGGG
>NW_006473396.1:0-294 GCF_000325575.1 Pteropus alecto | reverse complement strand
GGTGCAGCTTCAGGGCTATAGCTGTGTAAAGCCTGAATCATCATCGGGATCACCTCCTTGCACCTTGGCTGCTTTCTTGCGGGGAGGGGGGCGCTCTGCCTAATGGCTTGTGGGGAGGCTGTTCTGTCTGTCTAGCTGCCAGGCTCCCACAGTGGAGACTTTCAGCAAAGTATCCGTTACCTTCTCATGATGCCCTTGCAGTCCACTAGAGGCTCTCACCTTCCTTCTGTATATGGTCCTCCCCTGCCCAAGAGGTCCTGGTTCATCTGTTTTCACTGATGCCCCAGTGGTGGA
>NW_006473395.1:0-294 GCF_000325575.1 Pteropus alecto | reverse complement strand
TAAACATAATAAATTAGGACCTTATATAGTATATTAGGACCTTATATAGTATAAGTGCTAATGACTATGGGTTAATAGAGCAGAGTAAGGGAAATTGCAAGTATGCCTGTGGAGTGAACAGCAATGGGATGCAATTTTAAATAGGATGGTAAGGGTAGACATCATTGAGAAAGTAACGTTCAACAAACACTTAATGCAGAGAGTTACTTGGAAAAGGAGGAGGAAGAGCATTCTAAGCAGAAAGAACAATGAATGCAAAGTTTCAGTGTGAGAGCAAGTCTGGAATGTTCCAGG
>NW_006473394.1:0-294 GCF_000325575.1 Pteropus alecto | reverse complement strand
AAGTTTTCCTGACAAACAGAAAAAAGTAGAGGCGAATTAGAGATCATTGACTGCCTGCATATACCGTTCACTTCACATAAGATTTGTCATATGGACATAACATTCCTTTGGAGGTCAGCACAAAGTCCGTCTCGGCCACCTTCAGTTCCACACATACTAATGATTTCTCAGTGTGCATGTGATTTTCTCAGTTCTGTGCACTCGTCACTTCACAGAAAGCACTCCATCATCTTCCTTTGTGACGATGTGGATTGGTGAAATGGGCCCAAGGCACAAGGCCTGTCTTTTCCTAAC
>NW_006473393.1:0-294 GCF_000325575.1 Pteropus alecto | reverse complement strand
TATAGTCATGTTAAAATGTGCATGAGAAAATAACACGGAAGGAAGTACACGAAAATACTAACAACGCTTATGGGTTATTGGAAAGGATTGTCTTCCTCTTTATTTACAAATTTTCTCTAATGTAAATATTACTTACACAATAAAATTTTTAAAATAAAAATTTGTATTGCTCTATTATCATAGTTGTGTTCTATATAAACTTATGAAATGGATTTATTTCTAAATGATTTCCCTGGCTCCTGTTCTCCTGCTGCTGATCTCTTCTTTAGTGCCATTTACTGTTTTCTTCCAACT
>NW_006473392.1:0-294 GCF_000325575.1 Pteropus alecto | reverse complement strand
TTGTTACTTGTATTTACATTGTACAATTCAATGAGCATGTTTTCAATTATAATCGTTTGTTTCAGTTGTACATCCTAGTGATTAGAGGTCCAAATGAGTCTGAAATGATCACTCCACTAATCTAGTAACTTCCTCTTCCCTTACATATTTATTACGACATTGTTAACCATCTTCCCCGTGCTACGTTCTACATGCTGCAACTATCCATTCGTAACCTCTTAATCCATTTGCCTATGTTTTTTTTTCTATTCTCCCAAGCCCCCTCCAATCTGGTAGTCCTCAAATTTTCTCTGT
>NW_006473391.1:0-294 GCF_000325575.1 Pteropus alecto | reverse complement strand
TCTGGTGGCTCATGATGTCGCCTGCTGCTTTGAGCGGCAAACCCCGCTGCCCGCGAAGGTCCAGCCCGACCCAGGGCCACAAGCCTGCACCTGGCTGACCCGCCTCAGCCTGCGCCCGGAGAGGCCGGACAGCGTGAGACCTGCCAGGGTTTGCCGTGTGGAGCTCGCTGTCCCCTTCCCGGGGCTGTGTGGTCTAGCTGGAGTCTCCGCCCCGCCTGTCGCACAACCCACGGTGGCTCGGGAGGCGGCCGCCCTGCCGGGACCATGCCTGGCAGAACTCTGAGCGTGCCGATG
>NW_006473390.1:0-294 GCF_000325575.1 Pteropus alecto | reverse complement strand
CGGGTCCCAATGGAGACAGCTAAGTAAACAGACAGCGATTTTGAGAATAGGCACGTTCGAGACAGTCAACAAGGCACACAGGGCACATTAGCTGTGTGGGATGGGTTCCAGGTGGGACAATGCCGATGGTGATGAGGACGGGGCAGGAATTGAGCGCTGCTCTGCGGGGTCCGGTCAGAAACTCCTCACAAGATTTCAGGGTCAGTAAACCGAGAACTGGCTTCCTGGGGTGTTTGGACTCCCTAGAAAGGAAAGAAACGGCCTTCTTGGCTTAGCCTAGAAAAAGCAGCTGCT
>NW_006473389.1:0-294 GCF_000325575.1 Pteropus alecto | reverse complement strand
TATTTGGAGACAGGAAGTATCTGACTCAGAACCCCCACGAAACTTCCCCTCTTGTCCCTCTGGCCTGAGCTGAGTCAAATATCCATTCACAAGTCAGCCCTTGAGTCCAGGAAACTTCTAGATGCTAACTGTCTTAGGCCTGGATTCCTGAATCACTTTTCCAGCACTGAAGGGATTATCAGAGAAGATAGCTCACATCCACCTTTGGAGCTGAGAATGGACTCAGCCTCCTTGAACCACAGGCTGCGATGATAAGAAATGCATCAGTAAATCAACACTGGAGAGTTTACAAAG
>NW_006473388.1:0-294 GCF_000325575.1 Pteropus alecto | reverse complement strand
CTGGAACATGATGTAAGTCATGTGAATATTTATTGCTTGTATGGATGACCCATCCTTTGGCTTTCTGTGTGTAGTTGCTTATATATACAGAGTATCACTTTATTAAAATAGTTGTATTTTAACAGTTCACAACAAAAGGTCAAATATAAGTAGAGTGATGTCTGTCTGCCACTTAACAGTTGAAAATGGTGGTAACCGTTGCTTTAAGTAACTAAAAGTCAGTATCAACAGCTCAACACCCTCAGTTATTTAACCTCTAGCATCTTTGCCTTGGCCCTGAAATTACCAGCAAAC
>NW_006473387.1:0-294 GCF_000325575.1 Pteropus alecto | reverse complement strand
CCCCAGGATGGCAGATGGCGGTGAGCTCCAGCGTCTGCTGTCAGGGGGTCTCGCGGCCGGGAACATCTGGACCCCAGCTGCCAGAGCCAGACCACCCTCAGGCCGGCAGCTGGCTGGGGGCAGGTGGCCTCGCAGCCTGTGTCCCTCAATGGCCTATGGGAATTTCACTCCTTACTTTGGGGTCACAGGGCTTCATGGGAAGGGGAGGTGTTCACAGTAACCCCTCGGGGACACAACTGATCCCTTGTCCTAAAACTGCCCGGTGCCTGCCTCACCCCTGCCAGAAATGCTGGG
>NW_006473386.1:0-294 GCF_000325575.1 Pteropus alecto | reverse complement strand
TGCTGTAGGTGTAAAAAATAAAAATAAAATAAAAGAACTGCACTGTTAAGAAATGAAAAGATTAGCCAAAGATTGGGAGGAAAATATTTACAAAATACATATCTGATAAACGACATATCGATTGTGTAGTGTGTGTGCGTGCATGTGTGTGCACAGGCATGTGTGTGCTCTTATAACTCAATAGTAAGAAAAAAAAAAAAGCCAGTTAAAAAATGGGCAAAAAATTTGAACAGTTTACCAAAGAAACAATATACATGGAAAACAAGTTACTCAACACTAGGGAAATGCAAATTA
>NW_006473385.1:0-294 GCF_000325575.1 Pteropus alecto | reverse complement strand
TGTGTATGTCTCATCTGAACTATACAACATCCCCATTTTTTAAAAGAAAACTGAGTCTCAGAGTGGCCAGGTGACTTGGTTAATATCACATACCTAGTTAGTGCTGAAGCTGAATGCAAAGCTAGGTTTTTTGAGTCGTGCATTGATTTTCTGTTGAGTGACAGCCTTGGCAGCACTCGCTCTACAAGGTGCTGGAAGAAAGGAAACAGAGTCCAGCTCTCAAGTGTAGCAGAGGAGACAGGTACACAGCACATCGTACAAGAATATAGAGCGATGGCCAAAGGCTAAGGAAGC
>NW_006473384.1:0-294 GCF_000325575.1 Pteropus alecto | reverse complement strand
TGGGTGATCACCATAAGCTTCCCCTTTGGATGTTTAACCCAGCTGAGTCTTCAGATGACCAACTATAGCCCCAGTCAACATCTGACAGCAATGGCATCAGAGACTGTAAGCAAGAACCACCCAGCTAAAACCAGTCAGTCCTCTGAACCATGAAAGCCAATAACTGATAATTGTTTTAAATTGCAAAGTTTTAGGGTAGCTTATCATATAACAATAAATAACCAGAACACTCACACAGCAGGTAAATGGCAGAGCTGGGATTGAAACCTAGGCAGCTTGGGTGTAGAACCCTTG
>NW_006473383.1:0-294 GCF_000325575.1 Pteropus alecto | reverse complement strand
TTTTTTTCATGATTTCAAACTTGTATTGCTATTTGTACTTTCTTAGCAAAAACTATTCATAACTGTAAAGTTGATCCTTTTATGCTAAGGGCACAATTTTGAGAGGAATATTGACAGCTGTGAAGAAGAAAGGGCATCTCCTTGGTCAATCAAAGCAGCCACCTTAACCTTGCGACTCAATCTTGCAACATTGTCAAATGTACTCTTCCACTCAGAGTCTTGACTACTACAGTTAGATGCTAACGGTACCACCAATCAAAAATTGCTAACATTAAAAAAATAGAATGTGATATA
>NW_006473382.1:0-294 GCF_000325575.1 Pteropus alecto | reverse complement strand
CCATTCTCAGAGTGTTGAATTTTTTGCCTTAGGTTTGGAAGTAAGATGGCTGCCACAGCTCCAGACATCCTATCATCGCCCAACTATGTTCAAAGAGAAGTCAACTTCTCCTTACACATCTCCTTTTCTCTGGGAGGAAAACTTTTCCCAGAAGCCCTGTTGCAGACTTTCCATTACATGTCATTGGCTAGAACATGCCCATCCATAAATAAATACTCACTGGCAAATGGGAATAGAAATATATTATTGGCTTACATTAATTGAGATTCATCCTCCAGGGCTAGGGAAGAACAC
>NW_006473381.1:0-294 GCF_000325575.1 Pteropus alecto | reverse complement strand
CCCTGGCTGCGTCAGGGAGGCTTGGGGGAGGGGTCTGCATGGGGAGGTCCCCAGTCCTCGCTCACCCACTGGCCTTCTTGGGAGTGCTTCTCCCCTCCGGGCCACACCTGCAGCCCGGTACTGGCCAGGTCGCCCTTGCTCTGCGGTGTCGGTCACTCCATGCAGGCCTGACCCGTGTGGGAGACCCAGGAGGGACCAGAGGAAAGTCTGGTGGGCTCCTCCAGGGCCTGTCCCCACTGCCCCTCCACGCTTCCCCCTCGTCGCTTGGTGTCTGCCCGAGTCTCAGAGCCCACA
>NW_006473380.1:0-294 GCF_000325575.1 Pteropus alecto | reverse complement strand
TTGCCCCAGGGGCAGGGTGTTTTAGAATTCTAGCTGCACTTTCCGGATACTTCAACTAGGGAGTAAGGAGTAGGAAGCTAACCTATTATGATTTCAGGTCCATATATTTTCCAAATCGGATTTACTAATAATAAAGCTAATATGTTGGTTCCTATTTAAGCCCTGGGTCTCTTTCTTATCATAACTACTTGACCGATTCATTCTTTAGATATAAACAGCTCTGGAACCTCCAATTATCCACTTCAGTCTCTATAGTTCTAGTTCAAACAAAAGACAGTGAAATATTTTGATTGG
>NW_006473379.1:0-294 GCF_000325575.1 Pteropus alecto | reverse complement strand
AAGACTACAGTTTGTTGAGTATTTATGACCTAGCTTGGACTTTACACATGTGACCTCATTGAATCAAGCATGCATTTGTTTATTTATCCATTTTTCATTCAGTAGAAAAGTATTTATTAAGTGCCTACAATGTGTCAGGCACAGTAACCATGTACTATTCTCCCCATGTTACAGGAGGAGAATTGGGGCACAGGTACGTTCTCTGGCCAAGGCCACAAGCAAGGCACACTGCCAAGATCCAAATCCAGGCCTCTCGGTCCCCAAGGCACAGAAGAGCTTTGAAGGTCTTAAGAT
>NW_006473378.1:0-294 GCF_000325575.1 Pteropus alecto | reverse complement strand
GTTAGTGTTAATGTTAGGTTTTGGGTTACGGTAAGTGTTTAGAGTTAGGATTAATTTTAGAGTTAATATTAGGGTTAGAGACATGTTAACTTTAGGGTTATGGTTAGGATTAGTGTTAGGGTTTACTGTTAGGGTAGGATTAGGGTTAGGGTTAGGTTTTGGGTTAGGAAAACTGTTCGGCTAAGGTTTGCAGTAGGTTTAGTGTTAGGGTTACTGTATGGGCTTAGGGTTAGAGTTATTCTTAGGGTAAAATTTAGAATTAGGGTTAAAATTAGGTTTAGAATTAGATTTAGA
>NW_006473377.1:0-294 GCF_000325575.1 Pteropus alecto | reverse complement strand
AGGCGCGCGAGGCCAGCCCACCGCGGCGCGGACACAGTCAGGCCTGGCGGGCGCAGCTCCTGTAGGTTGTCATCCGCCCGCTCTGTGCCCGTGTCGGCCAACAAGGGGACCTCGCGGGGTCCCCTTCCGGGCCCTGCTCCTGCCGGGGCGGCAAACGGGGGGCCCACGCGTCCCGCCGCACCACACGCACACGCACGTGCTCGTGGCAGGCACACCTCGCTGATCACGGCAGTGAGCCGAGGCGCAGCTCTGAGTCCCACCTGGCAGCAAGCTCCAAGCGGCTGGATCTGACAG
>NW_006473376.1:0-294 GCF_000325575.1 Pteropus alecto | reverse complement strand
CTAGAGTAACACTATTAACAACCATAGAACAACCACGGGACGAGGGTAATTGTTATGAGAGAGTAAATCATGGAAGGAGGATCACTTAGGGGCAGCAACTGTTGTGAAAGAATATGACTACTTCCTGAGTACAAGAGTGAGCAGGGAATTTATACTCTGATCTCATTCTCCTCTATCTTTTGACCTTTGGGTGGTGTTATTCACTGACTGAAGCCAACAAGAAATAAGCTGGCATGAGAGCCCTGATCATATCCTCTGCGCAGGTCAGCCTTCCAGGACACAGAATGATATAGA
>NW_006473375.1:0-294 GCF_000325575.1 Pteropus alecto | reverse complement strand
ATGTTAATTACTAAATTGTACTCATACCTTAGCTATATTAACTTTCAGTTTGTATGCCCAGTCTCAGACCTCATTTTTCTTTGAATTTTCAGGTATATTGGCACTCGAGTGCTCACATAATGGGTGAAGCCATGGAAAGAGTATATGGCGGATGTTTATGTTATGGTCCACCAATCGAAAATGGATTCTATTATGACATGTACCTTGAAGAAGGGTAAGTTATGTAAATAGATAAAGAAAGATCTGAATTACTATGGGTCTATACATTATTTTTAAAGAGTTCTCAGTAAAGGA
>NW_006473374.1:0-294 GCF_000325575.1 Pteropus alecto | reverse complement strand
CTGAGCTAGCACCATATGTTTTCAGAACAAAAAAATTTTTAAAAAAGATGAAAACTTTTTGCTAAGTTTCTATTAGGAAAAATGATGTTATATGAATATCGCATCTTTGGTTATAATAATGGATTAAGAATAAAGAGTAGTTGAAATAAAAAAAATTCTAATTAAATATTTAATGATTTTAAAAAGTAGTTTTATTCTAATCTAGATATATCATATTTAAAGAAAGAGAATGATGAAGACTAGTTTTAATACATTCATAACACTAATTTCTAATTAGCTTATCAGGAGAAGCAT
>NW_006473373.1:0-293 GCF_000325575.1 Pteropus alecto | reverse complement strand
CTCTGGAAGCAAGTCCGGGGTCACTCCTAGACGTTGCCCCTTAGGCTTTTCGTCCTTTCTTCCGCTCTCCAGGGGGAACCGTACTTGGGAGGAGGTGGGAACCCGGGAGCAGGTCTGCGGATCTCTCCTTCCCGGTCTCTGAACCAGTCCTATCCTTATTACTCGATTGGCTCCGGGTCGCCTGAGCGATGTCAGAGCGGGCCCAAACAGCTCCGAGCTGAGGTTTGCTTTATTGCAGTGGTCTGAAGCAGACCTGCCGTGTTTTCTAGTTTTGTGTCTATTTTCAATATTTG
>NW_006473372.1:0-294 GCF_000325575.1 Pteropus alecto | reverse complement strand
TGACACAGAGCACTGTCCCTCCGCCTGTAGGGCTTGCACTGTGCCTGGCGGGCTTGGCTGCGCACAGTGAGCTGGCAACAGCCCAGCTTGACGCATCTGCCGTGGGAGGGAGACACCCACACAAGCCCCCTGACAGCAAGGAGGGCACAGGACACTTGGGGGAGCGTCGGCAACTGGCACCCACTGAGTCGGGCACTGGCATGGCCCTAAGGTTTTGCTCGGTGCGGGGGAGCCAGAGGGCCCCGCCACACAGGTGAGACCCGTGCAGAAGAAGCACCCGGACGAGTGGCAGTG
>NW_006473371.1:0-294 GCF_000325575.1 Pteropus alecto | reverse complement strand
TCTCATAGGAGCACTGGTCCCTGGTACCAAAAAGGACTGTTATTCAAAATATATAAGCTCTTAAAACTCAATAAGAAAACAAACAACCCAATCAAAAAATGAGTTAAAGACCTTAAGAGACACCTCACCAAAGATGATATACAGATGACAAATAAGTGTATGAAAAGATGCTTCACATTCTATGTCACCAGTGAAATGCAAATTAAACCAACTACTACTACACACCAATTAGAAAACCAAAATCTGAAACACTGACAACCTAAATACTGATGAGGATGTGGAGCAACAAGGACA
>NW_006473370.1:0-294 GCF_000325575.1 Pteropus alecto | reverse complement strand
CCCTGTTGCCGTCAGAGCCCGTCAGGGCCGCGCGTGACCACGGGGACTCGCCCCGCACCCCGGCGTGTCCGTGGGACCTGCCGACAGGGGTCACAGCGACCTCTGACCCGTAAGGGACACCACGCTGAGAAGTGCATGTGGCCGGGCTCCCCAGTGTCCTCCCTGGGAATAAATGAGTCACACCCCCAGCCCCGCGCGGCAACTGTGCATCATATTCCAGTTTTGAAATAATTAAAAAGTCCTGCCCAAATGAACACAAGCACTTCTGGCTCCTGAGCCCAACTTTTTTTTTTT
>NW_006473369.1:0-294 GCF_000325575.1 Pteropus alecto | reverse complement strand
AATACCCCCACCGTTCGAGTTGCTATCTGGCTTGTAAAATTCCTGAAAATTGAATACAGGGGCCTCGTGGGCCAGGCTGAGCCAGCTCCAGCTCCCTCCCGGGTCCCTGCCTTTCTCTCAGTGCTTTTTAAAAAACACGCTAATGTCAACCCTAAAACACACCTACCACGCATGCCCAGTATCTGAAACAAGGAGCCTGCTGAGCGTCGAGAGTTGGCAAAACTAAGATTTTTTTTTTTTTAGTTGTTACTGATGAACATGGACGGGAGGCCTTTTTTTAAGACTGGGCTAAAG
>NW_006473368.1:0-294 GCF_000325575.1 Pteropus alecto | reverse complement strand
ACCACCCACACGGTCACGTCCCCGCCCTGCACCCCCGGCAGCCCCCTGCAGCCCCCCAGATGCCGCACCCACATCAGAGCCTCAGGAGGTGTCAACTCCACTCAGCAGAGCCTGGGCGCATGTTCCAAACGGGGAGGCACGTGATGTCGTGGGCAACCTCCCCACCCCCCGCCCTGCCCCGTGGCCGGTGCCCACCAGTTTCCATCCCCTCGCTACCTGCTCTGATTGGCTCGTCTTGGGCTGCTCCGTGTGTCCACCGCCTGGCCCTCTCCCCTCCCTGGGACCAGTGTGGAC
>NW_006473367.1:0-294 GCF_000325575.1 Pteropus alecto | reverse complement strand
ATTTAGCTTTTATTCTCACCTCTCCTTTAGATTTACCCTATCTTGGAAACCCCTCTGATGGCAGAAACTGTGTTGCTTTTTTATTGTATTTTCTCCAATACAGAGCACCAAGCTTTGCATATATTAAGTAATCAATATTGGTTAAATTAGTTTGTGTTAATTCCCTATGACCCCAGCCCCCTTGTGCTAGACACAAAAGCAGTCACAGAAGTAAAGAGTACTTCCTGCTCCAAAAAAAAGCTCATAATATGTTTGGTTGATAAGAAAAGTCTGGGAAACAGCACCAAATAATGG
>NW_006473366.1:0-294 GCF_000325575.1 Pteropus alecto | reverse complement strand
TTTTTAACGCAGGTACAACTAGTAATATATTTTGCCTAGGAAGTAAACTTTTAATTTGCATTTTACCTTAATAAAGGGTAATCAGTAGAGCTTTTTTGAAGAACTCGTTTATTAGTAGTCTGTGAACAATAAAGGCAGAACCCCAATTTCTTTTTTTGGAGGGATAAAGTTGACTTTGTGTCCTCTTTTCTAGCCAGTACCTAGTATACATAAGCCACGGAAGAAAATGTTTTTAAAATAAATATATAAATAATTATAGGCTAGCACCCGATACATGATTTCACCTATATTTAT
>NW_006473365.1:0-294 GCF_000325575.1 Pteropus alecto | reverse complement strand
TTCCCTTTGTTCTTTCTTCCAACAGACTAAAGCCCTCTGGTGACTTTTAATTGCTTCAAATGCTCTTAAACATTGTTCAGATAATTATATAATTATAATCAGAAAACATTTGTAAATGTGAAAATTAAAGGTGATTTTAAAATGTAGTCATTGATTTTAAAAATGTAAAACTTACTAAGCTTTTCTTAAAGGGGCAAGGTATTCATGACATACAAGAGCTTTATTTATCTTTGTGGTGTTTAATAAACAACTTATTACAGAGATAAAAGGTGATTTGAGAAGTTTTCCTGAATC
>NW_006473364.1:0-294 GCF_000325575.1 Pteropus alecto | reverse complement strand
TTGGCACTGTATACATCCTCCTCAGAGAAAGGCCTGTTCGAGTCCTTTGCCTCTTTTTTTAATCAGATGCTTTTCTGATGTCAAACTGTATGAGTATCTAATATATTTTAAATATTAACACCTGCTTAGATATTTTCTCTTGCTCAATGGGATATCTTTTAGTTTTGTTGATGATTTTCTATGTTGTGCATCACTTTTGATATAGTTTGATGTAGTGCCATTTGCTTATTTTCCTTTTGTTTTCCTAGCCTGAAATATGTCTCAGAAACTAAAACGACCAAGAACGATGTCAAA
>NW_006473363.1:0-294 GCF_000325575.1 Pteropus alecto | reverse complement strand
CTCTGGTTGGGCCTCAGCATCCTCCTCTTCAGGACGTGACAATTTAACCTTAAGAGCCCAGCGCTCGAGTTAGCCATCTGGTCAAAACTCAGAGGCCAGCGGCCTAAAGTGGGACAGGGCGCCAGGCGGTGGTGCCCCTTCTGATGGCGCAAAAGCCTAAGGCATGTCCTTCGACCCAGAATCGAACCAGCAACCTAAGGATGTCCTTTCAGGTCCGGTCTACAGTCCTCCACTCCACCAGCTGAGCTATCGAAGGGCGCGCACTGTCCTGGCTGGGTCATTACTTTTTCTTGG
>NW_006473362.1:0-293 GCF_000325575.1 Pteropus alecto | reverse complement strand
CTAGTTTAAGGTAGAAACAATAAGAATAGCATCTAATAAGTTTTAAAGTAACTCTAAAGTATGACAGAAAAGGAGAGAGGAGCCTGGTTTAAAAAGTGGGAGATTGGTTTCTCAATAAAATGGCATGAAAAAATTTGAGGTTTATACATTTGAGCCCATAAAAGAATGGAAAAATACATCCAAAAACAAAAGATTTTAATAACGCTTTTGCCAAAGAAACTGCAATCTGCCTCTTTGTAAAAGTGTTCCAGTTTAAAAATTTATGATGAAAATATTTATTTATAAAATCTTAA
>NW_006473361.1:0-294 GCF_000325575.1 Pteropus alecto | reverse complement strand
AAGGAAGCTATCACCTTCACATTATAATATAAATTAATTGTGGCAGACAGAGAAGAATCTAGTAAAGTCTATTTGTTAGATTTTCCTCTCTCCTCGATTGTTTCTGGGTGGACCAAAAAGAGTTCATGTACCACAAGTTTGCTCTTCTTCATCTATCTGTGAATTGCCTACTTTCTCTTTGAAGTCCCAGGCCCCTGTCTCCCTCTCCTTCATGCAGATGGCCTATAAGCCTCAACTGCCTGATATGTCCTCTGGTAGAACATTCTTATGGAACTTCCATCTGTATGTACATCA
>NW_006473360.1:0-293 GCF_000325575.1 Pteropus alecto | reverse complement strand
TGCCGATTTTCCTAAAATCTCTCAGAGTTCACAAACTCCAAACAAGCCTAGCATCTGGCCTTGGCATGCCCCCCACCTCTTTCTAAGACTCCCCAAGCCCAACACTAGCAGCAGACAGCCTCAGTTCACAGAGTAGCCTCTCCCAGGCAACTCCAAGGCCAGCATGGATAGAGGACACTTGTGGATCACTCTGTGGCTCATGCCAGGTAGTCCAGGGCAGGGCACAGGCAGCAGTTTAACTTGGCTGCAGTGGGGCTCCTCTCTGAGGCTCCAGGCTGGCATGCCCAGTGGCC
>NW_006473359.1:0-293 GCF_000325575.1 Pteropus alecto | reverse complement strand
ATTAAAACATCTTCCAAGAATTGCCTTGTGGTCAACAGAGAGCATAATAGGTTCAGTAAAGAAAAAAAGAGAAGACCTATGATACCTCGGTAAGAGGAGTTTTCATGACATTAAGTGGGAATGAGGAAGGTGGACCTCTTTGAAGTTTACTAATTTACAGTTCAATTTAATTACTAATTTAACTGCAGTTGAAAGAGGCCAAATAATTTTTTAAAATAACAATTGGGGTCCTAATGAGAATCATAGTATTTGTTCGGGGGAATAAAACTCTGAAGATCTCTGCAAATTTCTCA
>NW_006473358.1:0-293 GCF_000325575.1 Pteropus alecto | reverse complement strand
AAAGGATGAAGAGAAAAACTCGAGATTCTTTACTGCACTGGAGTGATCCCAGTACATCTGCATTCAAGCCCCAAGTGTTAGCTTCTTCTTCTCGATATTCCATTATGAAACACTTAGAGATCACCTAGGAAGAACTATTTCTCTATGCTACATATTTTCCTGTATTTGATCATATTTCACCTCATCAAATACTATACGTTGGCTTTACGAAAGTTTGAATGACAATGAAGTGAATTGAGTACAAGGGCCCACTTGACTTTCCAGGCTCTGTGGCTTCTATGTAAGATTTGAAC
>NW_006473357.1:0-293 GCF_000325575.1 Pteropus alecto | reverse complement strand
GGAAATTTTTGATTACTGATTCAGTCTCCTTACTCATTATTGGTTTGTTCAGGTTTTCTATTCACGATTAAGTCTTAGTAGATCATTTGTTACCAGGAATTTATCAATTTCCTCTATATTATCCAATTTTTGGAATATAATTGTTCGTGCCAAAATACAGTTTCTTATGATTCTTTGTATTTCTGTAATATCAGTTTTAATGTCTCTTCTTTCATTGCTGATTTGTTGGAGTTCTCTCTCTTTTTTCTTAGTCTATTAGTTTTATTATAATGTGTCTTAGAGGATCTCTTTAA
>NW_006473356.1:0-293 GCF_000325575.1 Pteropus alecto | reverse complement strand
GGGGGGGGCGGGTAAAAGGAGATCTATATCACACACCATAGAAAAAATTAACTGCAAATGGTTGAGAGATTTACAGATAACAAGTGAAACCATAATAAGTTCTTGAAGACAAAAAGTCAGAATTCTTCTAAAACCTCAGTATACGGAATGGCTTTCTAAATGTGGCTCAAATTCCAGAGGCAAGGTAAGGAAAGACTGATCGACTACACAAGTTTTCTTAAAGAAAATGTATGGCAAACACATCCTAAGTAAAACAAGAGTCAACTGAGAAACTGGAATAAATTATTTACAGC
>NW_006473355.1:0-293 GCF_000325575.1 Pteropus alecto | reverse complement strand
GCAAAAAGGAATCTGTAAACTAGAAAAACAAAACCCGGGGCATCTGACTGCAACATGAATTTTTGCTCTTTAAATAATTGCATATTTTAAATTCAATCTGCAAGTACCACTGTGCTGTAAATCTGTTTTTTGCTGACATTTTGACCTGTTTGCTTTATTGATTTTTAAATAATTTTTTTATTTTTCATTTACAGTCAACATACAATATTATATTATTTCAGGTGTCTAGCACAGTGATTAGACATTTACAGGACTTAGGAAGTGATCACCCTGAGTCTAGTACCCATCTGACA
>NW_006473354.1:0-293 GCF_000325575.1 Pteropus alecto | reverse complement strand
AGAGAGAGAGAGAAGCACCAGCAGAACTCCACTTGAATCTTGAGAAGCAAAATTCTGTTACATGGCTGTCTTAAGCTAAGAATTAAATGTTGTCTTCTCTAGTCTCACAGTGGAGGTGAGCAGGAGAAAACACGGAAGCCAATGACTGTTGAGAATTATTTAAGGTTTGTATATAAAGCCACTTTGTACATTTTAAGGCAATTACTTTTTCTCATTCATATTATAAACTGGTTCTATTTTATTTTGTCCCTACAAGAGTATCTAGCAAAATACATAACATTAATATTTCAAAA
>NW_006473353.1:0-293 GCF_000325575.1 Pteropus alecto | reverse complement strand
TCACCTCGGAGACTGAGCCTAGGTGGAGGGTGGCTAGAGGTGCTGGGCGGGGCCATCTAAGATCCAGGCCTGCTTTCCCCTTCCAGATGCTTCTCTGCTTCCTGAAGAGCTAGCTCTTCCTTCCACTAGCCACCATGGCACTGCCACGTGCCCAGAGACTTCCAGATCCCCCAGTGTGCAGGGCCAGCTCCTCCAGGGTGGCATGTAGCCATGGAAACAGTTATTGGCCCATTGCCAGCCCAGGGGGTGAGTTCCTGATTGAGGGTGTTCCTCGGGGTAAGGCCAGTGCAGGG
>NW_006473352.1:0-293 GCF_000325575.1 Pteropus alecto | reverse complement strand
GAGACATATACGGTCATTTCATAGTGACAAAAGTTTCATTCTTCAAGGAGGTAATTGTAAACATTTTCCAATTTTTAAGAGACCTCAAAAATATGCAAAGCAAACTGATAGAATTGAAAAAAGAAACAAACCCTTCAACAATAATAGTTGGAGCCTTCATTTCTCAACTTTTAATAGTGGAGAGAATCTTATGATGCTGACATCAGCCCTGTGAGATGGCAGAGTGGGGGTTGTGATTCATTTTGTGGTTCAGGACATTTAGATTAAGTGACTTACCCAGAGTTGTAACCGCA
>NW_006473351.1:0-293 GCF_000325575.1 Pteropus alecto | reverse complement strand
TCTCATTCAGTGGGTTGTCTTTTCGTTCTCTTGGTTTCCTTTGCTATGCAAAACCTTTCTAGTTTGACGTAGTCCCATTTGTTTGTTTTTTCTTAGTTTCCTTTGCCTGAGGAGATACATCAGAAAAAACATCACGAAGAGCAATGTCAGAGAGTTTTACTTGCTGTATTTTTTCCTAGGAGTTGTATGGTTTCAGGTCTTACATTTAGGCCTTCAATCCATTTTGAGTTCATTCTTATATGTGGTGTAAGAAAGTGATCCAGTTTCACTTTTTTGCATGTATCTGTCCAGTT
>NW_006473350.1:0-293 GCF_000325575.1 Pteropus alecto | reverse complement strand
ATACTACTCAGCAATAAAAAGGAATGAACTATTGACACATGCAGTAGATTGAATGACTCTCAAAATCATTGCGTTAAGTGAGAGAAGTCAATCTCAAATTTTTACATACTGTGTGATTTCTTATATAAAACATTCTTGAAATGACAGAAATATAATGATGGAGAACAGATCAATAGTCAGTAGGGCACAGGATTGGGGTGACTGTGTGACTATAAAAGTTTAGCATGAGTGGTTTCTTTGGAGACAGTGAGACAGTTCTGTATCCTCATCGTGGTAGTTGTTACTATAAAAGG
>NW_006473349.1:0-293 GCF_000325575.1 Pteropus alecto | reverse complement strand
GACATAGCAGCTAAGAGGTAAAATTCGGTTGCTCCCAGGAAGATAGCAAAAAAATACTGAGTGAAACAACCAGCAAAAGAGATAGTCTTGTCTCCAGTTCCAATATTGACTAGCATTTTGGGAACAAAGACAGAGGTAAAAGATATTTCCAAAATGGAGAAATTCCGGAGGAAGAAGTACATAGGAGTCTGAAGGCGATAATCCAGCAGGGTCAGAATGATGATAGTCAAGTTTCCCATGACACTTAAGACATAAGTTAGCAGCAGAAAAAGGAAAAGCACAGCTTGAAGCTC
>NW_006473348.1:0-293 GCF_000325575.1 Pteropus alecto | reverse complement strand
CCTTGACTAAGTCTCACAGCTGCTGCGACCCTCTTTGGTTGGACCAACGAACGCAGGCACTGGAGACGGGGCGCCTGGCCCGGGCACACGCGCAGAAGTTGGGGGACGACTTAGCCGTGGGGGCGTAAGCCTCCTGGACGAACGCCACGTGGCTGCGACATCCTGGGGACTCTGTGGCGTGGTCCCCGCTGGCTCCACCCAACGCCGCGAAGGCCAGCCGGGATGCCGGTGCGCACATGTATTGAAATTAATATACGGGATCAACACAGTGGACACTTTGCCTGCCACGCGCA
>NW_006473347.1:0-293 GCF_000325575.1 Pteropus alecto | reverse complement strand
ATCTCATTGTGGTTTTGACTTGCATTTCCCTAATTATTAGTGATGTGTGGAGCATCTTTCCACATGCATGTTGGTCATTTTTATGTCTTTTTTTGGAAGAATGTCTATTCAAGAAATGTCTATTCCTTTAACCATTTTAAAATCTGTTTTTTGTTAAGTTTTAGGACTTCTCTCTGTGTTCTAGATATTAATCCTTTATCGGACTTAGGATTTACAAATATTTATCCCATTTTGTAGTTTGCCTTTTTACTCTATTGATTTTGTCTTTTGATGCACAAAATTTTAAAATTTTC
>NW_006473346.1:0-293 GCF_000325575.1 Pteropus alecto | reverse complement strand
GTGGTAAAATACACATGACATAAAGTTTACCATTTAAGTCATTTTTAAGTGTGTGAGTCTGTAACATCAAGTACATTCACGTTATTGTGCAATCATCACTACTGTTTGTTTCCAGAAGTTTATCTTCCCAAACTGAGATTTTGTATTCATTAAGCACTAACTTCCCAACACCTCCTCCACCCAGGCCCTGGCAACTACCATTCTACTTTCTGTCTCAATGAGTTTGAGTTCTTAGGTACCTTACGTAAGTGGAATGCATATTTGTCCTTTTGTGACAGGCTTATTTCACTTGG
>NW_006473345.1:0-293 GCF_000325575.1 Pteropus alecto | reverse complement strand
CCAGCTAGAGCTCTATTCCGCCCAAGTCCATCTTCTAACAGCATGCTTTGTTTCCTTCGCCCACTCCCAAACTCCATGGCTTGTTTCTTATTGACCTTCATGCTCAGAACTGCGTCCCACAAACATTCATAAACCTCCTTACTGTGTTCCCTCAGATCATTTCCCCAGATGAGCTTTCTACTCTGCAAGCATCCCTGCTTTTGTGTCTGCATGTCATTCTCCTGGCTGTTCTTGGCCCAGCAATTCACTTTTATTCCCTGAAAGATTTTATTTGGAGCCATAATTTTTTCTGG
>NW_006473344.1:0-293 GCF_000325575.1 Pteropus alecto | reverse complement strand
ATTTCTCTAAGACTTTAAATCTAGAACAAATGACGCTCAGAACCTAGCCACCATGTTGTGAGACCAGTCGTTTTGGTCAACAGCCAGGATTAACTGCCAGCATGTGAGTTAGCCACCTTAGATGTCCAGCCAGCTCTTCAAATGACTGTAGCTGCAGCTGACATCTCTCTGCAGTGCATGAGAGGCCCTGAGTGAGAAGTGCCCTAATGACCCCAGTCAACCCCTGGAGCTGAGAGAGATAATAATAAAGTCTTTTTAGGCCACTAAGCTTGGTTTGTAGGTAGCAACTGATA
>NW_006473343.1:0-293 GCF_000325575.1 Pteropus alecto | reverse complement strand
GATATCACTATTTACAAAAACAGGCAGCCAGTCCACAGGCTGTAGCTTGCTGACCCTTGTTTTAATAAAGAACTAGAAATTCTAGCTTGAATTTTCCATGGCATTCACTGAAAAATATGCATGCTGCTTCAGAGAGCAGCTTTTACTTTGCCTCTCACATTTCACCAGAAGTTTAACACACACCCACCCTACCTCCCACTCCCAAAGTTCCTTAACGTGTTTTTTTCTTGGGCTTTGCTTGAAGATGTACATACCAAGCCAAGTCAGAACTGTACTCACTCACACAATCTCTC
>NW_006473342.1:0-293 GCF_000325575.1 Pteropus alecto | reverse complement strand
TTTTCTTTCTTTCATTTTAGAGGCAAAAGGAAATTTATTAGAGAAGGCATAATGCCCCATGCACAGAGACCTGATCTTCTCTCCAGTCAGAGACTTAAGTTCTCTTTTGATTAATATTTTGCAGATATGTCTGTTTTTGTTCTTTTAACCTTACTTTTTTGTATTTTTATGATTTTAGTGCGAGTGATTGAATATATACATTTCTATATAAAAAAAATTAATCTGTTAAACATTGCCTTTTAACCAAAGAGTTACGTCCATTTACATTCACTATAATTTTGTCTATTTCCCTC
>NW_006473341.1:0-293 GCF_000325575.1 Pteropus alecto | reverse complement strand
TTTTTTTTTAATCGAAATCTGAAGAAAATAAAATGGAATAGACTCCAACCTGAATCTATTCCTACTCAGTCAGAAAATACTTTTAAATACTTTATTATTCAGGAAAGGGTCCATGGAGACAAAAGTGCCCACAGCCTACAAAGTCATAATAAGACAGAGCCTGTAGGTCCTTCAGGGTTCCCTAATCCCAGGCCCCTGTGACCTCCATAAGATGTATCTTTTCCCTATTTTTTGAATTTAGGGGCCAATAGTAATTTACTCTTCTCTGACCTCCAGTGTTGGCTGTGATTGTA
>NW_006473340.1:0-293 GCF_000325575.1 Pteropus alecto | reverse complement strand
CATGATGCTAACAGTGACCGGAACATTGACGCTCCAACGTGTGGAAGGCCCTTGCAGTTCTAAGCAGTTCACCTGTGAGTATCAGACCACACAGCAAACCTATTAAGCAGATGCTGTTGTCCTAGCTTTACAGATGAAATTCACCTGTAAACTGGCAAACTATGAGATGAAGAGATGTACCCATGGCTATATCGATGATAAATGGAAGAGCTATGATTCAAAGCCAGGCAGCCTGGCTCCACACTAAGTGCTCGTAAACATGGTACTACACAGTCTTGGGCATGCAGACCCTG
>NW_006473339.1:0-293 GCF_000325575.1 Pteropus alecto | reverse complement strand
CCCCTGCCGCACATGCAAAGAAACCAGTACTAATCTCTGACATTGGAGAGTTGACTGTTCACACTCCCAAAGAGGAGGGCGGCCAGCCAGCACCCTAGTAGCTCAGGACTGGGAACGGTGTGACTGAAGAGGCCCGGGACCATCCTCACTGCCTGTGTCCGGGAATGTGGTCATCACTTTCAAGGAACCCCAGGATGTAACTCTAGATGTAATGGGTAAGCAAATTCGGGTTTTTTGTAGATACAGAGGCAATCTATTCTGTTCTCCCTGCATTTGCAGGAAAAATCTCCTCA
>NW_006473338.1:0-293 GCF_000325575.1 Pteropus alecto | reverse complement strand
AACTGTAATGGAGAAATAAGAAAATTATTAAAGAGAGAGAGAAAAAAGAAGAAAATAGCAAGAGGATGAAAAGCTTCCCCAAGGAAAAGCCCCTAAGTCGAAGGCTTTTGGAAGATCATAGTAGGTGATTTTTTAAAAAAAAATTGCACCAAGCATTTTTATGAAATATCCTTACAGTAGTGAATGTTTGCAGGTAAAAACCAAAAGCTCGTAGCCATTCAGTGCTTTGCCGGCTTCCAAGAGCTTCCATGGGCAATGTTACATTTACTCTCAACTTGACGAGAGCATCCATG
>NW_006473337.1:0-293 GCF_000325575.1 Pteropus alecto | reverse complement strand
ACCCCCCTCCCCGTCGGGAAGGGGGTGCGGTCACAATCCAGCGAGCCTGCGGCGAAGACCACACGGATGCCGCCGGCTGCAGCGCGGAGTCCTCGTCTGCAGCAACTGGACAAGGGGGCGACCGGGCGCCCCGCCTTCACACAGCGGCTGCCCACGCAACGGCGCGGCTCTGAACCCAGTCGCCGGCGCAGACGCGGCCGTCGGAAGCTGAAGGAAAGGAACCCGTGCCTTGGGGCGCCGTGACACCGGCACGAGACCAGCCTCTCGGGAAGCACAGAGCGGACCGTGACGAC
>NW_006473336.1:0-293 GCF_000325575.1 Pteropus alecto | reverse complement strand
TGTTACCAGTTAATAATTCTTTATGTGAAACCCTCCCTCTTCAAATTGCTGCCTGGTTTCTGTCTCCTGAGTGGCCTTGACTGAGACACAGGATTTCCAAATTCTGATTGCTCCACACGGACTCTCTTCTGACAGCCGAAGCAACAACACAGACCTGATATTTACATCTCCCACCACTTCTTCCCTTGGTCATGCAGACACCTCTCTGATTATATTGTTGCTATTCCCAGGCCTCTCTGTGTCCCCAACTGTTCACTGCTCAATAAGTTGTGTCCTGTCTCCTCCCCTGACTC
>NW_006473335.1:0-293 GCF_000325575.1 Pteropus alecto | reverse complement strand
AAAAAAAATCCCCATGCCTGGGCACCCTCACTCCAAAGAGTCTAACTTAATGCGTCTGGTGCTCCCTAGGAAATAGGACTTCCAAATCTCTGGTTATTCTAATCTTCAGCCAAGGTCGAGAACCTCTAGCTTAAATTGATAAAGAGACTGATTTTTCTGCCCTCTGCTTTAAAAGAGTAGATGCAGTCTGCTGAATTTGTAAGAGAACATTTCTATATTGTTCCTGCCTTCTCTGTTTGTTTCTATCTAGTATCAGAGAAAAGACATTCGATTAAACCAGTGGTCAGCTGAGC
>NW_006473334.1:0-293 GCF_000325575.1 Pteropus alecto | reverse complement strand
ATATATTGAGATTATCATATAATTTTTCTTTTAGGCTGTTAATATGGTGGATTATACTGATTGCTTTTCAAATGTTCAATCCACCTTGTATTACTGGAATAAACTCTACTTAGTCATGATGTATTATCTTTTTGATATATTGCCAGATTCGATTTGCTAATATTCGTGAGAAATATTGCTTTCTAGTTTTTTTTTTTTCTTTCTTTTTCTTTTTCTTTCTAATATATTTGTCCAGTTTGGTATCAGGTCAATTATGGCCTCATAGAATGAGATGGAATGTCTTCTCTTCTCTT
>NW_006473333.1:0-293 GCF_000325575.1 Pteropus alecto | reverse complement strand
AAGAGCTTCGGGCCATGTCCCCCGCTCTTGGGGTCAGGTTGGTGGTGTTCGGAGGCGTCTCGTGTCCCCACCTGCAGTCTGCCGCTTTCCCCTCGAGTCCGACAGAACTTGCCCCATTGCGATCAATCCCTGGAGAGTCGGGTCGTTCGGTGTTTGAAAAAGGACCGTGGCAGCTTCTGCCTTCGTGCTTTCAGCGACGTTGAGGGGAATCGGCCAAGAAAGTTCTGCTCGCTGGTCAGAAGTCGGCGTGCTCGCTATAAATAGCTCTTCTTAATGGCTGGCCCAGTTAAAGA
>NW_006473332.1:0-293 GCF_000325575.1 Pteropus alecto | reverse complement strand
AACATTAGAACAAAATTAAAATGAATGAAAATAAAAACATGACCTAAAAATCTAGTGAAATACAGCTAAAATAGTGCTATGGGAAATGTATAGATTTAATTATATATTAGGGAAACTAAAATACTAAAAATAGAAAATTCAACTATAATTTAAAAAAAGACTAGAAAAATAACTAATGAAACCCAAAGAAAGTAGAAAAGAAATAATAAAAATAAAATCTGAAATCAATGATATAGAAAAAAAGTAGATAACCAAAGTACAATTTTAGTTTCAAAAATGATCAGAAAAATTAA
>NW_006473331.1:0-294 GCF_000325575.1 Pteropus alecto | reverse complement strand
GAACAATATCACCCCATTTCCCCCTCTTCCAGACCTTGGCAACCACCAAGGTTATTTAAACTATAATTTTGGTTCTCTCCTTTTCTGTGTTTACATCGTCATTATAAAGTCAAACAGTTTAAACTTTTCAGTTTGCTTGATCCGGGAATGATATTCTTGGCCCTTGTGACCCTTAACTCACAAAAGAAGATACAATATCTCTTTGGTCGCTTTTCTCAGATGATGTTTATGACCTCTAATTAGAATCTTCACATCTTTGTATGCTGAGGCTTCCACAGGTTCTAACAATGACAG
>NW_006473330.1:0-293 GCF_000325575.1 Pteropus alecto | reverse complement strand
CAAATACTTTGGAGAAAGAGGAGAAGAAGGAGGAGGGAGCTTTCTAGCTGCTATTTGGCTGACACTGTGATGCATAAGAAGATAGGTGCATAGGAACCCTCAAAATACAGAGAGAATAAGTACATTGTGACGTATGATATTAAAGCCAAATGGCGAACCAGGAGATCAAGAGTAATTTTTAAGGCATAGTGACGAGGTTATATGTGATAACGTGTTGGAGTGATTCCTCGAAGGGTATAAGGAAGTAAATAGGGTGTTAGAAATATAGAATTAAGATGAAATGTGTGCTCTTT
>NW_006473329.1:0-293 GCF_000325575.1 Pteropus alecto | reverse complement strand
GGGGGGGCTGTTGCTTGTATTTTTAGTAAATGTATACACAATTTTTACCTTCTTTTTAAAACTTACTTTAACAGGTTCAGTTCACTTTTTATGTTCTGATTGGGAACCACCTTTTTCTTTCCTTGTAGCAGTAGAAAGAGTGGTGTGTTTTAAAAAAGGTTGGTGAAATACGTGTTTGGAAGTCTGCGTTATAAAACCAAAACCGTAGTGTTCTTCGTATGCCTCTAACGTAACCGAAGTCAGATTCTGCTAAGTAATGCTCCCACCTGTTATGTTTATCTCACAGGAGAAGG
>NW_006473328.1:0-293 GCF_000325575.1 Pteropus alecto | reverse complement strand
TAAAAGCCACAAATGAGGAGCAGTGAGAATTCTATTCACTTAAAGAAAACTTACTAACTGAGAGACTGTACATCCTGAGCCCCATAGTATCTCTGAACATTCTCTGATCTCCCCTCAAACACAATTTTCACCAGTGTTTACTTGAATTTCAGAAAATGTCACACTGCAAAGAAAAAGGCATATCTTAGGTCCCTGGGCTTCCATCTGAAAACAAGGAATATATTATAATGAATGGAATTTAGAAACTCACCATGGGTGAGAAAATCTCAGTGCTCTCTTATCCTTGGTATTAA
>NW_006473327.1:0-293 GCF_000325575.1 Pteropus alecto | reverse complement strand
CTGAGAGTTCTCATGAAAGCCCCTTTAACCTTCAGTCATAGTAAATGTCCTTATTCATAACTCCATCATGCATCTTAGGATGACTACAGCAGTCTCCTTAGTAACTTCTAAGGCTCTAGTTTCCTGTCCCTTCAATTTAGTACCCATACCACAGACACACTAAAATGTTTTAAATATACTGTTAAAGCACTTCATTCTTCATCTTAAAAATTAAAGTCCCCCAAACAGTAATATCACTTATGAGACACCTATGACTTAGAAAACTGATTTGGAGTAGCACACT
Source organism: Pteropus alecto (assembly GCF_000325575.1). Classification (NCBI taxonomy): domain Eukaryota; kingdom Metazoa; phylum Chordata; class Mammalia; order Chiroptera; family Pteropodidae; genus Pteropus; species Pteropus alecto. The sequence continues at coordinate 10 of NW_006473327.1, read as the reverse complement.
GAAGATATCC
>NW_006473326.1:0-293 GCF_000325575.1 Pteropus alecto | reverse complement strand
AAATAGGTTGCCATATTTGCATTAGATAATTTTAAGAAATAAAATAATACATATTTATTTTTCTACATCTTTAGTCACTTTTCCTTCCTCAAAGGAACCACTATATGGAACTTGGTATGTTCTTGTGGTTGTAATAATTGAGTGAGATTCTACCCATAAAAAATGTTCTTGATTTACATTTTAAAACTTTGCATACTGTACATGGCGTTTTGCATTTAGTTTTTAACAATGTTTTCTATGTCTTGGTACATTTTTCTCTAGTTCATTAACTTTATCTTACCTTATTCCAATGT
>NW_006473325.1:0-293 GCF_000325575.1 Pteropus alecto | reverse complement strand
GAATCAGATCTAATTTCAAAATCCATGCTCTGAGAGTATGACATTCTTTCAAAAGCTCCTCACTAAAATATGATCTCTTACAGGAGATAGATGGGATCTTCTTAACCTTTATGGTCTTTACCAGGACCACAAGCACAACACCTAGCACATTGGTGCCCTATCAATTCGTGTACTCATTCATCGATAGACCTTTATTGAGGCACACTAAGTGTCAATCAGGACAGTATCGGCTTCTAGTCGTATAGAGTGTGGCAAGGTGCTCTGGAATGAGCTGACTTTCACCATTACCGAAA
>NW_006473324.1:0-293 GCF_000325575.1 Pteropus alecto | reverse complement strand
TTGTTTATTTTTTCTTTTGTTTCCCTTGCTCAAGGGGAGGGGATGTGTCTAAAAAGATATTGCTCAGACCGATGTCAGATAGTTTACTTGCTATGTTTTCTTTTAGGAGTTTTATGATTTCAGGCCTTACATTGATGTCGTTAACCCATTCTGAATTTACTTTTATAGATGGTGTAAGAGAGTTGGTCAGTTTCATTTTTTCATGTTTCTGTCCAGTTTTCTCAACACTACTTGTTGAAGAGACTGTCATTATTCCAGTGTATATTTTTTATCTTTTTTGTCATAGATTAGTT
>NW_006473323.1:0-293 GCF_000325575.1 Pteropus alecto | reverse complement strand
GCTTTGTTAAGGCAATGATGTCATTTTAGCTATGTTAAAATGACTCAAAATGTGGTTTGGTTTTAGTTGAGTTTATTTTGTCTAGGTTTTAATATGTGGGTTTCATGCTTTAACATGCACCAGCAGTTATTTATAAGTAGTTCAATTATTACTAACATTTTCAAAGACTTTGAACAAAATAGAAACTAAGACATTTGTTAGTTAGCATTAATTTACGATCAATGTGATTGATTGCTTGATAATTTCAACATGAGAAAGTTAGACATCATGTGACAGGGCAGCATAAAGATTGA
>NW_006473322.1:0-293 GCF_000325575.1 Pteropus alecto | reverse complement strand
GGGCTATTTTACAGAAGACTTTCAGGGTTATTTCGTAAATGAGGGGACTCAAAAAGGCAGTGAGCAGGAGAGTTAATTCTTTTGTTTTGTAAAACTGAACATTAAGGTCTCTCAGTAGTTTGGGGGCGTCAATCGCCCCGTGATCACCCTCCACGCAGCTTCTCATAGTGTGTGCCTCGTCCGGCTCACGCCCACTGCCCAGATCCGTCTTCCCCCTGACTTCTATCAGAGCAGATTCACTGGGGGTGTCGGTCCTGCTCTCTCTCTTCTCACGGAGAGCCCTGTCCTGTCGC
>NW_006473321.1:0-293 GCF_000325575.1 Pteropus alecto | reverse complement strand
AGGCAGGAACTCACAAGGATGATCTTTGATGGGCCCAAAATGTTACCTTGAACTTCCGAGGAAGTGAGGGAAGAAATAATTTCTAAAAATGTCTATCGTACAGAAATAAAAATTCAGCACCTAAATTCTTATCTATCATACGGATTTCATTTTATTTTGGGTAAAAAATTATTCCTTTCTCAAACTCTCTTGTACAAAATACATGTCTGTCTTTCTGGTACAGGAACACCACTCGTTCTCTAGTGAGATTCTTATGCAGAAGAATAACAGCCATTTAAAATTAGACCAACATA
>NW_006473320.1:0-293 GCF_000325575.1 Pteropus alecto | reverse complement strand
GCCACGCTCCCTCCCAAACAGCTGTGCCTCTCACACGTGCGACGTCAGCTTTTGCACGTGGCCGAGGCAGGAGGTGCAGGAGTTTCCAACATCTGGTCTCCTTTGCGTTGTTTGCCAAAGGGCGGGGCTTGTAAGGACGGCCCAGACGATGGCGTTTCATGTGAGTTGCAGTGGTTCTCAGCGGGGGGGGGGGACATTTTGTGGCCCCGCCCTGCCCCGCATTGGCAGTAACCGCAGACGTTAGTGGCGGTTTTAACAGAGTGTTGGTGTGGAACTAATCTGTGATCTCTTCT
>NW_006473319.1:0-293 GCF_000325575.1 Pteropus alecto | reverse complement strand
TTATGGTTTTAATGTCGTGGCTGAATAAAGATGAGGACAAATGTTCCGCCTCCTTGGACTGTTTGAGGCCAGATAGAGTAAAACTCGGGGGAAGTGATCAGGAATTTCCGGGGACTGATGCTCCCCTACGTAACCCTGGTCTCCCAGGCAGCCCCCGCCTGGGGAGCATCATTAAAGGGGCATGGGCGACAAGTTACAACAGGTAATGCATTAAAACGTTTCTATGATAGTAATGGAATTATAGTTTTTAAGTGTACCTATCCTTTGGAGATACGTACTGAAATATCTACAGA
>NW_006473318.1:0-293 GCF_000325575.1 Pteropus alecto | reverse complement strand
TTTTTTTTACCCTTCCAATCATGCTTTCTGATTCTTAGGACTCTTTTCATCTCTTTTTCTGAAATCTCAGAGAGGATTATATGTACCCAGGATTATGTGGGTAAGAAAGTTGAACACGTGATTGATTTGGGACAGCTCCCAGTGTTGACTTCATCACAGTACTTTCTGGACTTGCCCTGGGGGTGGCAAATTCAAGTTTGTTTCTTTACTTTCTAGATTAACTCCCTGTAGGAGCCTGAATCATTAGTGCTGTGTGAATATAAAATCCTATAGTTAGTGATTTCAGGATCTTA
>NW_006473317.1:0-293 GCF_000325575.1 Pteropus alecto | reverse complement strand
ATTCTTCACAGATATTTTTAAAGGTTTAAAGGTTTGAGTCGATGATGTGGAATTTCAGGGGTTTTTCTCTCCCTAAGTTTGACTGTTACGGACTCCGGGATTGTTTCGCCTTTGAACATCCGTCTCCTTTGCCGAGAGGCCGTTTCTCGAGTCGGCACCCGCTGAGTTTCTCTCTGTGCCGAGCCCGTCGGGTGGCCGCTTTGTAGCAGTGGCTCACGTGTCCACTGACAAAGCAACTGACTCGCAGTTCCTAGAGAATACCTCGTTATTTTTCACGTTCAATCTTTAAAAGT
>NW_006473316.1:0-293 GCF_000325575.1 Pteropus alecto | reverse complement strand
CCCCCCCCCTTCCCCCTTAACCCTGTCGTTTCCAGCACAGGGAGGAGATCTTTCCAAGACTTGCAAACGAAGGACAGAGAGACACCCGGGCCGCGACCGACAGCCACCGAAAAGAACCAAACATTTTCAAGAAATCCGTCTGCGTGCCGGCCAGCACCAAGGCCCGAGACACAGCAAACGGGCGCGGGGTCCATCGGTGCGGACGTCGCTCCTCGATTTCAGCACGACCAACGGTAAGGACAAGGATGTTGACCACGACTCCAAAATGTGAAGGGGCCGCGGGGGGGGGGGGG
>NW_006473315.1:0-293 GCF_000325575.1 Pteropus alecto | reverse complement strand
ACAGAGCTGTGACTGAAAAGAGCTGGTTATACATAAGACCCTCATTTCACCTTCTAGGCCCTGAAGAGACTGCAGGAACTGAGGATGTGTTGTAACAAGAGATTCCCCCATTGCTGTTATTGCTCAGAGAATTCCAAGCCTTTGGAGCTTGGGTCAGAAATGGGGATGAAGACCACATATATGTTTACTATTATAAATCACAGTATCATAAATATCAACACCTCAACGCAAACAACAACCTAAATTTATTATAATGGCTATTATAAATAATAATAATAATAATAATAATAATA
>NW_006473314.1:0-293 GCF_000325575.1 Pteropus alecto | reverse complement strand
AAACACCTTAAATGGTGTTTGCATTATTTTACATGACTCAGATGGCTGCTTCATGTGATCAGTCACTTCTTCTTGGTCATTGTTCTCATTACTTGACTGTTTCCAAAATTTACCTCCCTGATTATTAGTTTACTAACTGATTACCAGCTTAGGAAATGCTCACTGTCTCATTTGCTACTGTTTACTATTTGCGATTTCTAGGCTGTCCCTGCTATCATCTCGACTCTCGTTAATTAACCTTCATCGGTTTGATTCATTCAGTCAATCTTCCATTCATTCACAAACGTTTCAAG
>NW_006473313.1:0-293 GCF_000325575.1 Pteropus alecto | reverse complement strand
TCTGATAATTCTTTTTTATTATATTTTACAATAGTATTGTCCGGCAAAGGATTGGAAACGGCAGCACACAGGCCCTCCAGATGGTTTGAGAAGCCGGCGCAATGCTGTCCTTACTCTGCTTCCCTGTCAGATACTTCTTTGTCACCGGCCTCTCTTCCTCCTCTCTGGGCTGTGGATGTTTCCCAAGCATTTTCCTCTTTGGGCCTCAGCTTCGCTATCTCCACATCTGAATCATCAGCCCTCATCTGCACCCCACCTTCTCTCCTTCAGGAACCTGAAGTCCGCACTTAGGG
>NW_006473312.1:0-293 GCF_000325575.1 Pteropus alecto | reverse complement strand
CTCCGTGAGACGTCCCCCGGAAGCTCAGTGTCCCCGGAGGCTCGGCGTTCCCTGAGGCTGCGCATCCCCAGAAGCTGGGCGTCCCCAGAGGCTGGGCGTCTCTGGAGGCTCGGTGTTCCCGGAGGCTGGGTGTCCCCGGAGGCTGGGCGTCCCCCGAGGTTCGGCGTCCCTGGGGGCTCGGCATCAGGCCGGGCCTCTGTCCCGGGGCCAGTGCATTTTCTCACGGCCTCACAGTGCTGTCGGAACCCAGCTGCCACGCGTGTCCCTTCTTCCCCGTGAGGTACATCGTGTTT
>NW_006473311.1:0-293 GCF_000325575.1 Pteropus alecto | reverse complement strand
CGGCAGCAAGGTGTGATGGAGATTGTGTCATGGAATCCAAGTCGAGCCTGGAAGCCAGAACTCAAAGTCTGGATTTACTGGCTGTATAATTCTAGAGCTATCACCTCTCGTATGCTTCACTTGCTCATGAGGCAAAAGAGGAAAATAAACAAGTGTCTAGGCTCTGAAGTCAGACAAATCTGGATTTGAATTTTATTGAGGCTCAGGTTTCCTTATCTGTGAAGTAAGAATATTACCTTACTGTATTAGTCAGAGTTCTCCAGGGAAATAGAATCAGTAGGGTGTGTGTGTGT
>NW_006473310.1:0-293 GCF_000325575.1 Pteropus alecto | reverse complement strand
GCTTCAGCATCCAGAGTTTTTACTGGGGTTTCATTAGGACGGCATGATTGAGTCAACTCCTGGCCACATGGTTGACCTCAATCTCTTGCCCCCCTCCCCTCCCCAGAGGTCAGGCTGATATCACATGACTCAGAGGTCCAAGCCTCTAATCCCATGGTTGGTCTTTCTCTTGTGGCCGGCCTCTACCCTGAGTCATGTCCTTAACTTCAACTATCTGAGGGTCCACCATGAGTCGCCTTGTTAGCATATACGATCTGGTGTGGTCCGAGTGAACATCACTTGGGAACTGCCCC
>NW_006473309.1:0-293 GCF_000325575.1 Pteropus alecto | reverse complement strand
TGATCTACCTATTTATCCATTTTTGTATGTATGTATGTACATATCTCTCTATCACCTATGTATCAATCATAAATCATCAATCAATTAATTATTTATCTATATAAGTATTTATTTCATATCTATCTATCTATGATCTATCATTGTCATTGTATCTCTCAGTATTTACCTATTTAACTATCCCTCTGTCAATCTATCTGTCTATCTTTCTCTCTCATCTATCATCTCTATCTCTCTATGTATCTATCTATCTTTCTATCCTCTATCATCTATCATCTATCATCTATCTATCTATC
>NW_006473308.1:0-293 GCF_000325575.1 Pteropus alecto | reverse complement strand
CAGGCGTGTGTGTTTCACGCGAGTACACGTGCATGGATGTGGGTGTGTAAGTGTGTAGGAATGAGCTGCGGTCACGTGTGTGTGTTCACACGTGTGTGAACAGGTGTGTGTGTGAGTGCTGTTTATCTTTGTGTAGACGTATGTGTATGCATGTGAAGTGTGTGTACATGAGGGGTATGTGTGAGTGCGTAGAGGTCAGTGTGAATGCGCAGGTGTGTACCTACATGTGTGAACATGGGTGTGCAGGTGTGAGTTGCGCATGTGTGTGTGCTGTGTGCATGTCGGGGGCAGTG
>NW_006473307.1:0-293 GCF_000325575.1 Pteropus alecto | reverse complement strand
TCTAGTTAAGGAGAGGCACATGCTATATTTGGAAAGGGTTACCTGGAAGAATTGAGTTACCAAAAAATACACTTGAATATTATATACTGAACATTCCTCTGAGAACTGTGACAGATATAAATTATTCTATTTTGGGAATCTGTTTGTTAATATGTAGAGTAAAATAACTCACTTTGCTCTGTACACAAAAAATAAATAAATAAAAAAAATAAAAATGCACATTTTTTGAACACTTCAATTCCAATAAAATACAAACTACTTTTATGTGTTAATTGGTTGGTATGGTTAGAATT
>NW_006473306.1:0-293 GCF_000325575.1 Pteropus alecto | reverse complement strand
TGGCTCCTGCGCCTTGGCCACTCAGAGAATCATGTTCTGACAAATGTTCATGCCAGCCTGGTGTCCGTTCACTGCTAGGACAGAAACAACCCTGCAATTTCAGTCTGAAATTCTGGAGAATAACATTTCTGCTCTCTCGCGATAACTTCTAAGAATTCTCTCCCTGAGAAGTATGTGAGATCTCTTTAACTATTTATGGCTGAGACTTCTTCCCCAGACCTAACCCCACAAGTTGTCTTATTTCTTTCTAGGAAAGAATATAATGTATTTCCTGAGCTTCTCTTCTCTTCAGC
>NW_006473305.1:0-293 GCF_000325575.1 Pteropus alecto | reverse complement strand
TGAAGCCTAATAAACCAGTGTTTTGCTCATATATGAAGGCTAAATAGTTAAAAGGATTTCCCTAGAAAGTACACACATGTGCTCAAATAGCAAAGACAAACTGTGCGCACATCCTCATACAACATAAACAGACATACTCATTTAAGTAACCCTGTGACCGTTTGTCTCTCTTCACTAATTTAGTCGACCATCGCTGCTATTTCTGATTATCTCCCACTGGGCCGGGGCTAGGGGCATCAAGAGAACACAGAAGTGGCAGAATGGAACAGGTGCAGATACATAGCTGTGTTTAG
>NW_006473304.1:0-293 GCF_000325575.1 Pteropus alecto | reverse complement strand
AGCCCAAACCGTGTTCCGGTTGCGGGCGAGGGCCGGGCTTTTCAGGACGAAGGAGGGCAGTGAGTCCGTGTCTGGAGGACGGGTTTCTGTTGGTGTGGACAGCTACACGTCCTCTGGCCGCACGTGGCCGTACTCGGTCTAGACTGTCCCTGGTCCTCAGCCCGTGGCCGGGGGAGCGTGCGCTCCGGTCGGCTTCGCAGACAGCCGTGTAGAAGGCCGGGCTGCGCTGGCCCAGGCCACAGGCCACTTTGCCCAGAGGTCAAGGAGTCAGCCGCACGAGGGGCTTCCCCGGG
>NW_006473303.1:0-293 GCF_000325575.1 Pteropus alecto | reverse complement strand
TTGTAGGCGCGAGCAACGTAAAACAGCGAACTTTTCTGCCACACATTGGCTGGAAAATGACTGCACTGTGTGGTGTGGCGTGGCGTGGCGGGTCAGCATGGAGCAGTGTCGTGTGAGAATTGTTACAGGTGGCGCACCTTTCCGTGTTCTTGTCCGAACCTTCTGGAACTTGCACGGAAGGCGCCCGTTCGCTGTGGGTGAGCGCCGATGAGACGCGACCTTGCGCCATCGCAGTAAGAGCGGTCAGCCTCCTTGCTGCGCTTCCTCTCGGGCGTGGCGGTCCCCCGTTTTCC
>NW_006473302.1:0-293 GCF_000325575.1 Pteropus alecto | reverse complement strand
CGTCACGAAGCCGTGGGACTCGGGTGACGCTCGCTGGCGCAGACTGCAGGGTGCAGGGGCCGAGGTGACGCCCCAGGCCCCAGGGAGGGAGGCGACAGCCCTGCGAGGGGCGCCCGTGGCTGTGAAGGACACAGTGACCGGTGCCCGGAAGCTCTGTGTCTCTGCAGGACCAGCCCCGGGGCCAGTTCTGGGTTGGGAGGACAGGCGTGAGGGGACCCCTTCGGCGGCAGAGTGGGGAGGCCCCGCCCCCTGACCACAACACCCCTGGACTCGGCTCTTCTGAGCCATGGCCT
>NW_006473301.1:0-293 GCF_000325575.1 Pteropus alecto | reverse complement strand
TTTTAAACGAAGCCCTCCTCGTATCTCCTTTCGACGTGGCCGATGGCCGGCTGAGAGATCCCAAGACTCAGGCTCCCAGGAGCTGCAGCCGGAGAAGGGGACAGTGCGCTCTGGCTCTCGAGACTGCGCCCCACACACATCGTCACCCGGAGAGGGAGGAGCGGCCTGCATTTCTCTCAGCCGCCCTCACTGGCCGTGAGGGATCCAGTCCACACTTCCGTTGGGATCACGACATGTGGCCCGCCCGCTGAAGTGGGACGGGACAGAGCTGGAGAGGCCGAGGTCTCTGCTGG
>NW_006473300.1:0-293 GCF_000325575.1 Pteropus alecto | reverse complement strand
TGTACAGCATGTTACTGCACAAAACAACATGAGAGAAAATCAAGCACAAGAGAAAATAATGTAATCGAGATGCGGTAAACACCAGCTATGTGAAGCTGCTGCTGGTGTGATGTGGCACATTTTACAGCAAGCATTTTTTTTTAATGTAGATAGAAAATTATACTCTAAAATAACAATAAAGAGTATAGTACAGTAAATACTATAAACCACTAACATTACCATCATCACGTATTATGTGCTGTACATAATTATATGTATAGTGCAGTAGGTTTGTTTACATCAGCATCACCACA
>NW_006473299.1:0-293 GCF_000325575.1 Pteropus alecto | reverse complement strand
ATTAACTCTAAAACTAACTCTAACCGTAACCCTAATCATGATTCTAACCCTAAAACTAAAGCTAATGCTAAACCTATTTCGAAACCTGACCTTAAATTTTACACTAAAAATTACCCTAACCATGATGCCTTCTGCTCACCCTAACCCTATACCTAATGCTAAACCTAAAATTAACACAAACCCTAACCCTAATCCTCATCCTAAACTAAACCTAACCCTAACCTATACCTTAACCTAAACCTAACACTAATGCGAACACTAACACTAATCCTAAATCTAAACTCTTATTCTAC
>NW_006473298.1:0-293 GCF_000325575.1 Pteropus alecto | reverse complement strand
CTAATCTTAACCCTAACCATAAACCTACTCCTAAAATAAGCCTTATCTGAACCCTAATGGTAACCCTAAAGCTAACCTAATCCTAAAACTAACCCTAAACCAACCATAAACCTAATATTAATCAGAACCCTTCTCTTAACCCAAAAAATCAAGCGAATGCTAACCGCAATTATAAAGCTAACCCTAACTGTAACCTTAACCCTGATCCTACTCTAACACTAACCCTTATCATAACCCTAATTCAAACCCTAACCCTACATTTGACACTAACAATAACTCAAAAATTAACTGCT
>NW_006473297.1:0-293 GCF_000325575.1 Pteropus alecto | reverse complement strand
GTATTTCTTGAACAAATCTTGGGGATCTGCAAGCCAGAGGTGGGAAGTGGCTAGCCTCAGTATGATCTGAGACTTTCGCAAGTGATCACGGGCTCAGCACTGAAAACAAATCTGAATCTGCACTAACCTGGGAAACACACTCATCCCACCCTGCTGACTCCCTGGGATCCCACCTCATCCAACTCAAGTTACCACTGAGGTTCTTTCAGCTGCTGAGACTTATAGGCAGCAAGCAAGCAGCCTCAGGCCTTGAGGTGCCCTAGGCCTTTTGCTGAGCTGCCCCAGGCCTGGTA
>NW_006473296.1:0-293 GCF_000325575.1 Pteropus alecto | reverse complement strand
GGAAGGAGCCAGTCATGTGAACATAAGGGGGTAGGTTGTTTCAGATGGAAAGAACAGCATGTGCAAAGACCTTGTGGCAGGAAAGAGCTTGATGAGCTGCAGGAATGGTCAGAAATCAAGTGCAACTAAAGGGTAGTAAGCGGGAGAGGAAGCAACAGGAGATGCAGCTGGAGCAGTCAAGGGTCAGATCACTCAGGGCCTTTGGGCCACGGCAAGAAATTTTGATTTTATTCATTTTTTTATTTTTTATTTTTAGAATTTTTATAAGAGTTTATTTAAGCCAAACTGACAAC
>NW_006473295.1:0-293 GCF_000325575.1 Pteropus alecto | reverse complement strand
TTTTATTGTGTGCAAGCCATGATATATATCTTCTGAAAACTTTGTTTTCTAACACTAAGCCTATCCTAATACATTTACATAAAAGCAATTTTCTGAAAGTTCACTCTTATTAATTTTTTCTGGCATAAACTTTGCCACCTCTGTTACTTCTTATGGCCAACTAAAAAACCATAACTCTAAAAAGGACAATGGCTATTTTCCTATGTTTATATAAACACATATAATTATTTATTAATGAATCTCATATACCTGAAAGTTGATTCTATGTAAAAACTGAATGTAGATAGTAGTAA
>NW_006473294.1:0-293 GCF_000325575.1 Pteropus alecto | reverse complement strand
GCTCCAAGAACAGGTGTCAAAGGGACTGTGTCATCATTATGACCTGGCCTTGGACGTCAGCTGGCATCATGTCTGCTATACTCCATTGGTGGAGATGATCACAAAGATCCACCTGACTCCAACGGCAGGGAACATATGTGTCCATCCCACGACAGGATGGGATGAATGTCGAGGTCACATTATAAAGGGCGTGCTCTGCCATCTTTATAAAATATACTCTGTCTCAAAAGGTTAAAATCCATAGAGGAGACTGAAAAAGTCTAACATGTGAATAACTGGAGTCCCCCCAAAGA
>NW_006473293.1:0-293 GCF_000325575.1 Pteropus alecto | reverse complement strand
AGAGAGAGAGAGAGAGAGAGAGAGAGAGATTATGAATGATAGAGATAGAGATAGAAGGATAGATAGTGGGAAGTGGAGTCAAACCCATGTTTCCCATTACATCCTAAAAAATAACAAGTCTAATTATTTTGTAGTCACAATGGCTTTGTCATTTCCCCAACAGAGCATATTTCTGTAAAATAACAGAATAAGTATTCCTTGAAAAGCTTTCTTATGGAAAAAACTATTAAGGTGGTTACCAGAGGAAGAAAAAATAATAAATGTTCTGTTCTTGATATTTATTTTAGTTTTAC
>NW_006473292.1:0-293 GCF_000325575.1 Pteropus alecto | reverse complement strand
CTGTTCATAAGTGGGACAAACACAATAGCTACTAATTGGAGGTCTGAGTCTTACTGAAACTAAAATATGGAGTAGAACGGAAATTATAATACGATGTACTAGTGAGTCACTATGATTATGGTTAGTATGGGATTTCGGAAGTCACATCCAATATCTTGTTAGAAGATTAGCAGTTGTAATCGCTTGTGAAAATCTGATGAATAAGTTAGCTGTCCATCCTGAGTAAGCCTAACTATCACAACTAGTTGATACATATAAATCACCTTCATAATAACAACGATGACTTAAAATAA
>NW_006473291.1:0-293 GCF_000325575.1 Pteropus alecto | reverse complement strand
GAAAGTATCTAAAACTGATCTTTCGGGGCCTGGGGGGAAGGCTGTGATCATGAAAGAAAGGTTCGAGAACGCCAACTTGAAGGAAGGTTGTGCGTGGCAGTAGGATCACCAAGCTGGAGGTTAAGAAGCTACAGCTGAAATCAGCTCGTTGTTAACTGTGCAGACTTGGACCACTGACTTCCCCTTTCTGGGTTTTAGGCTTTTCTCATCTGTTAAATAAAGTGCTAGGCTGAGTGATCTCTTAGGTTTTCTCCAGCGCTAAAATTATGAAAAGGGATTGAGCTGGGGCTTCA
>NW_006473290.1:0-293 GCF_000325575.1 Pteropus alecto | reverse complement strand
AGTGTTTCTCAGAGTTGGGGCCCAAGAAATAAGGCTTTTGAAGACCGTGTCATCTGAAGATGTAGGTAACAAGTCCTAGTTTGGACTTAGGGGTAGAAGATATATACTTGACGTATCATCTTGGCTGTCCAGTGGACATTTTCAACTCAACATGTCCAAGTGGAAATTCTACCCCCTCCCCCCAAAAAACTAGAACATTATGTTTGAAATAATTATGCAAAAATACAGAAAATATAACACAACCCCTATTTCCCACTCAAAAAAAGTGATAATACTCTTATTCTAGAGAGATG
>NW_006473289.1:0-292 GCF_000325575.1 Pteropus alecto | reverse complement strand
CCCCGGTGATTCGAAAACTTCCTTCCACACCAAAACCTGCACGCCGTCACTGCCGGGGTCGCCGAGGCCACCGAGATGCCCCTCGGGAGGCGAACGCACACATGGACCGTGGTGTGTCTGGGTGGGGGAGGGAATGTGCGTTGGCCGGCGGTCCTGAGGAACGGGAGCCGTGCGGGGGGCCGGCGGGGACCCTTCGATGCGTACGACCGTGTGAGAGAAGCCCGCGGGAAAAGGCCGCGGGCCTCACGGTGCCGACGACATAGGACGCGTGTGGCGGGTGACGAACCGCTGG
>NW_006473288.1:0-293 GCF_000325575.1 Pteropus alecto | reverse complement strand
GTCTCTGTCCCCAGAGCAGAACTCGGTGAAGTCCAAGGACCCTCCCCTTCATTCTCCCCTCAAGTCCGTTCCTGACCTTAATCCCTCGAGCTCCGTCGGGGACAGAAGCCCCTCCCTCCTTGGGGAAGGGCCCCCCAGCACACGCAGCAGGGGCGGCCTGGCCTTCCCGTGCCCACAGAGCGATGCCGTCACACGCCGTGGTTTGTGCCTGTGCTGACACATGCGTATCCGTTCGATCCATGAGCGTTCGCTAAACACTTCAGTGAAAAGCACATTTCCAACACGGGATCCTG
>NW_006473287.1:0-293 GCF_000325575.1 Pteropus alecto | reverse complement strand
AGAAACATTTTACTTACTAGATTACAGGTTCATTATAAAAGGATATAACTCAAGAACAGCCAGATGAAGAGTGGCGCAGGGCAAAGTATGAAGAAAGGGCACAGATCTTCCATGCCCTCTCCCAGCACCTCCACCTGTTCACCAACCCAGAAGCTCGCTGAACCTGTCCTTTTAGGGTTTTATGGGGCCTTAGTACATAGCCCCTCTCCCCTCCCGGAAGGTCTTCTGTGAATAAGGCCAAAAGTTTCAACCCTCTAATCACTTGATTGGTTCCCTTGGCAACCAGCTCTCCT
>NW_006473286.1:0-293 GCF_000325575.1 Pteropus alecto | reverse complement strand
CTTGCTGGGGTGTCAGGAGTGTTGCTTTTTCCCTCTTTAATTATTATTATTATTTTTTGATGGTGGTAAAATATACATACCACGACATTCACCATTTCAACCAGGTCAAGGGTAAATTGACCTGGGAACTTACCCAGGTCAACCCAAGGGCGGGAAGTACATCTTGCCGTCTGATCCCGAATCACCCCTTCCTGGCAGCTTCCCAGGGGCTCACCAGCTGCGGCCCTCCCCGCCCCTCCCCCAGCAGCCCTCAGGCTGTTTCCAAGGCGAAGAGATATTTATTGCAGGGTTTA
>NW_006473285.1:0-293 GCF_000325575.1 Pteropus alecto | reverse complement strand
GTTCTAAGAACGGAAGACCCACAGGCAGCCTATTGAGTATGCAGCAAAGATTATTTCAGATAATATGATACCTGACTCAGTAGAATTCTTGAAAAAAATGTCACCTGCTGGTTATTATAACCACTGGGTAGCGAGACGGGCGGAACCAGCCTCTAGAACCATCTTGGTCATTTTTTAAATAATTTCCTTAAATCCCTATAAGATTCTAGCCCCTCAGCCCTTTTCTTGTTTGTGCACGTTTTTGAAGATGGCTGCTCTCTGCAGTGAGACGACCCTGGGAGTAGACCCTCGCT
>NW_006473284.1:0-293 GCF_000325575.1 Pteropus alecto | reverse complement strand
AGCCACCAAGGCCACCTGGCAGGCCGGCTCCTCTCATGGGACCTGGCCCGGAGGCCCCCTTAGCGCTCTGGGAGGGGCCGTCCACAGACGGCTGGCGGGCTGGCCCCCTTCCCTGGCGGGCACATCAGTCGCGGTCAGCCAAGGAGGGACACGTGGCGGCTGCAAGCACTTCCCTCACTGACCTCGGAGCTCGTGCTCCACAAAGGATCACTGTCCACCCCACTTACCACTGACCGTCCGGGGGTTCCGGTCCGTGGATCGGGGACAGGCCCTGGGCGCGCACCCGCCCGGCG
>NW_006473283.1:0-293 GCF_000325575.1 Pteropus alecto | reverse complement strand
TGTACACCTGAAACTAATATAATAGTGTATGCCAAACAAACAAACAAACAAACAAAAACTATGGCTGATATATTTTTGACAAGGGTGCCAAAACCATTCAATGAAGAAAGAAAAGTCCCTTCAACACTTAGTAATGGGAAAACTGGATACCTATATACAAAAGAATGAAGTTGGACCCTTACTTTACACCATTTACAAAAATTTACTCAAAATTGATCAAAGACCTGAATTTAGAAAACCAAATCTATAGAATTTTTAGAAGAAAACATAGGAGAAAATCTTAATGACCTTGA
>NW_006473282.1:0-293 GCF_000325575.1 Pteropus alecto | reverse complement strand
GCAAGCGAGCCTTTCTCAGTTCCCACTGGGGCCTGTACGCCCCAGGGCTGAGATGCTCTGTGCTGGACACCCCGACCCGCAAGGCGAGCACCTCACATGAAGCATCGCGGGCTTCGAGATCGGACTGGGCAGGAAGGCGGGTTTTTGTTTAAGATGATTCGAGGTTTCCTACGTAGATAAATGCGAAATTAATATACATGTTGAAGATTAAAGTCGAAGATTACAAAGACTACACCTAACGCCATAGTCCTAAAGTCTGACCCCTGGGGGACATGTCCAAAGCGGTGATGCCA
>NW_006473281.1:0-293 GCF_000325575.1 Pteropus alecto | reverse complement strand
CACACACACATTTACGTGCACACATTTGATATAACTACTTTGTTCACGAATTTCCTGAAAACCTTCCATAAACCCCTTGGATTACCAGATTCTGAGAAAACAATTCTACTTATAGGGATTTTTCAGCCTTTCAAAGTCTTCCACTACTACTTTATGCCTGGATAGTTTCAATCAAGCTGTTCTTTATTTTATGCAATTTGAATTTACATTATTGAAATTTAAAATTGACTCTCAGAAATTGAACTTGATTTTTCCCTGGCTCTTGTTGATGTTGTAATTTTTTTCCACATATT
>NW_006473280.1:0-293 GCF_000325575.1 Pteropus alecto | reverse complement strand
TGGGCTGACTGGGCTCTCATGTGACACAGTTAAGAGTCCTTACTGACCCTTTCCTGAACTAGCTGCAGGCCACTCAGACTCATCCAGATGGGATCTCTAAGAGGGAGGACTCCATGTGGAAGTCTAAATTCCTACCTAGATGGTCGATGATGAAGACTCAAGCTCTGTCCCCATACAAGACAGCAGGAGAGAGTAAAGCATCAGTTCCGAGACAGCTTAAGAGTCGAAAGCAACAATCGCGTCCTGTCCACCAACGCTGTGCGAGCTGAGGGACTGCACAGAGGAAGTATTAC
>NW_006473279.1:0-293 GCF_000325575.1 Pteropus alecto | reverse complement strand
TTCTTCTAATTTTCTCCCTCAATCCTTTCTCATTCTTCTTCCGCCTACACTAATCAGAATCAGTTGCATTAAACAAAACCAGCTCTTGCTTCAAATAAAGTTTCCACTTCTTCCTCAATCAAGAAGCTATTTAGTTCATCACTGCATTTATTTTTTTTACACTCAAACCATGTATGTCTATTTTTCTCCGATAGCAATTAACCACATACTTCTTCGGTGTTACTACTTATTTTTATGCTTATCCATCATAGTTTCTCTACCAGAATACAAACTCCTTGAAGACAATGATGTCA
>NW_006473278.1:0-293 GCF_000325575.1 Pteropus alecto | reverse complement strand
TGGTGGCCGCTAGCGAGTCTGGTAGCACAGCGAAGAGTTGTGGGCAGGTCAGGTCCTCCCCACAAACCTTTTTCAGAGGTCAGTCTTGTTTATTTTGAATTTATTTTTCTGTAGGAAGTAGTTATTTAATGAAGCCCTGGGTGTTGAAATAAATGTTTAGTTAATGTTTCTTCCGTGATGAAACGTCATTTAAACTTCTTTTCCGTTAATGCTCCCTAACTTGTTTATATTCACTTATAAAAAAGATGAGCTCCTTTACATAACACGCATCTTAAAGTAGCCTTAGAGGTCAA
>NW_006473277.1:0-293 GCF_000325575.1 Pteropus alecto | reverse complement strand
GGCACAGTGATGAAAGTTACGGAGAACGTGGAAGCAGGGAGGGGAAGTGGGGTAACGCCCAGGTGTGCCCCCAAGAGCAACAAGCAAAACCTACCAGAGAAGGATCCTACCTTTACTATGAAAGTTATCCAAGATAACCCCCTTCTCAGGAAATCGACGAATTACCCCTAAATGACCAACACATCACAAGCTACCTAGCAGTTACCATCTAGATCCTGTGGTGCAGAAAAACATGAGCTTGGGAGACCCTTTCTAGAATTAAAGTCAGCTCTGAATTTCCTAAATCGCTGGCT
>NW_006473276.1:0-293 GCF_000325575.1 Pteropus alecto | reverse complement strand
TGCATTCTGAACTAAGGAAGTAAATGCAAGATAGGTTTGGGGACCCACAGGGCCCACTGTGAGATAGATCCGACCTACAACTCCATTGGTCACCTGACCTCCATAAACCGCTGCTCTCCCTGGAGGGCCACGGTGACGTTTGGGATCTTGTGGAATCGGTGTCCATTCAGAGCCGGTGTCCAGTAGTCCCCCCAAGGTTCTGACCACTTCCTTTCCCCAATTTACGATCCTCTGGTAAAACGTCTCTTTGGGGAAAGCTGGGAAGAAAATTCACCGTATAAATTTTCAGTAGC
>NW_006473275.1:0-293 GCF_000325575.1 Pteropus alecto | reverse complement strand
GTGGTCCTTGTCACAGCAGCCCTAAAAAAAGCTCTAACGCGCTCAGTGATAACGGAGAGCTTTTGCAGCATCTGTGTTGGAGGGAGGCTCCCCAAGAGCCAGCCCACCTGCTCCAGCAGGTAACGCCTCGTCTGTCTAAACCAGTGGGCATGAACTCCAGTCTGAGGCAGCCGAGGGCAGCCTGTTCCCTGTGAACACGATTGGTGGAAAGATGGACATGCGACCTGGTTTTAGCCAATATTTCTGGAAAAGGTTTTCTTATTCTTAATAGGATACTCTGTAGGAAATACTCA
>NW_006473274.1:0-293 GCF_000325575.1 Pteropus alecto | reverse complement strand
GGGATGGTCACAGCTCACCACAGAACTAAAATCTACTAATTTTCCTAGGATTTCTAATACTTTGTAATTATTTTTTGGTGTCTGCTTTTAGGGGAAAAAATGGACGATTATGACATTGAAGATCAGTACCAAAGCCAGGGGAGAATACTAAGGTGAGCTACACTCACAGAATATTAAGCCAGTGTTCTATGTGGGCATCCTGGTATGTTACCAAATTTTAAAAAGAAGCAAACAAAAGATTCTCTTCCTCGTATTTATTATTTCTCAGAAGTTTTTTTACCAAATTACTTTCT
>NW_006473273.1:0-293 GCF_000325575.1 Pteropus alecto | reverse complement strand
CCAGCCCTGTTCTAAGCACTTAACATAGTAATTAACCTAATCCTCCCAGCAATCACACAGGAGAGGTACTGTCATCATCCCCATTCTACAGATGAGGTAGCAGGTTGCAGCGCCTTCCCAGAGTCACGCAGTTCATACGCTGGAGAGCTAGGATTTGAACTCAGGCAGCGCGGCTGCAGCGTCTTAACCGTACCATCTGCCCGGTGCTGTAGAGGAGTCGGGGAGGCGGGGAGGTGGGATAGTCAATCCGGGACGGTTAAGTCTGATCTTGGCCCTGATAGGTGAAGAGAAGG
>NW_006473272.1:0-293 GCF_000325575.1 Pteropus alecto | reverse complement strand
GGACACACGGGAAGGAACCGAGTCCACCGGCTTCCAGGCGAGGCTGGAGGGGCGGCTCTGCCGGGGCAGGCGCCATTTTGCTCCTTTGTTGAGCCCTCCCCGACCCAGCGCGCATGCGCAGGGGCCCGTGGGAACCAGGTCGGGGCTCCATCAACCTGGCTGACAACGTTCACCCTGCCCTGGTGACTTCCTGAGACCCCATCCCACCCAGTATGTGGGCCCACCCAAACTGCTTTTAATGGAGTTTCCATACAAATGGTTTGTCTTGGCTCATGCTGCAGACTTTCCTAAAA
>NW_006473271.1:0-293 GCF_000325575.1 Pteropus alecto | reverse complement strand
ACGAACCAGTGGATCCAACCAACGTGTTTGCCATCCGTGGTTGGTTGAATCCGCCAGTGTGGAACCCATGGATATGGAGGACAGGATGTACCCTGATGGGAAGAGTTGAAGTGACATGGAGCTGTAGGCTTTGGGCTGCAGCAGCTGCCAGCTCCCTTACTCCTGGGGTGACAGGCACCCTCAGATTGACACCCAAGCCAGCCTTGACTTCAGGA
Source organism: Pteropus alecto (assembly GCF_000325575.1). NCBI lineage: Eukaryota > Metazoa > Chordata > Mammalia > Chiroptera > Pteropodidae > Pteropus > Pteropus alecto. The sequence goes on along the minus strand of NW_006473271.1, from coordinate 78 downwards.
TCCCTTAGGACCGTCTCTGGGGGATACACATGTGGACTGGAATGAACTCAGAGCACTGGATTAGTCCACAGAGTAACC
>NW_006473270.1:0-293 GCF_000325575.1 Pteropus alecto | reverse complement strand
ACCAATGTAATGTATACTTGAAACTAATAATAAAAATTACCACCTACACATCAAAATTGTAGGTCTCATCACAGGATGCAATAAGAGTATGGAACCAGTTCTGTGATACTCTTGCTAAAAACATATAATCCGCTTAGCCATAAAAAAGATGACGCACTGCCATTTGTGACAATGGAAGGACCTGAGATTATCATGATAAGTGAAATAAGCCAAACTGAAAACTTTGAGAACTATGTGATTTCACTTATCTGTGGCATGTAAAACTGAAAGCAACAAACGAACAAGAAAAACAA
>NW_006473269.1:0-293 GCF_000325575.1 Pteropus alecto | reverse complement strand
CACACAGGCATATGTTCACACGGGCACACACGTTCACACAAGCCGACACACACAGGCAGGCAGTCACACACACAGGCACACAGACACATTCATACCCGTTTCCACGCAGACCCACAGGCACATCCCACACTCACACTCAGCCCCCCACCATGTGTCCCGGTCCCCCCACTAGGGCCTTCTCTCTTGCCCACAGCACCCACACCGCTCACACTCGTGCTCACACTCATGCACCCCGGATCTGCTATGCACCAACTGTTGGCGGGGGCGGGGCTGGGAGCGGGAGGGAAAAAAAA
>NW_006473268.1:0-293 GCF_000325575.1 Pteropus alecto | reverse complement strand
AAAAGTTTATGTGTAATGAAATTAAAATACAAACTGTGATACAGGAAAAATACTTGCCCCAAATATAACGCATGAGATATTACTGTTCTTATTATCTAAATCAATATGAAAAGATTCAAATTAAGAAATGAACTAGGTTCATGAATAAAAAAAAAACCACAGGTGGAACACAAATTACTAATGAGCACAGGAGACGATGTTCTACTTATACGAGTAATCAAAACAAAACGCAAATTATCACGCTATTTACCACTTATCAAATTAATAAAAAATAAAATCAGTGAGACAACTCG
>NW_006473267.1:0-293 GCF_000325575.1 Pteropus alecto | reverse complement strand
CTTAAGCTCAGGCTGGGCCCAGCTCAGTGGGGGGCGGAGTGTGGTTCAAAGCATTCGTCCCACCTGATCCGTGGAGATCGGCACTCCGTCTGGTCACTGACGACGCACGAGGGAACCGGAGGGCCTGTGCCTGGCTGATCCCTGAGGAGCGGGGGCGTCTCTGACTCTCCGGTCAGTCGTGCGGGGATGGGTGTTCTCAGCGGCAGCCGTTTCCCGGGACGGCGAGGCTGTGGGGGATTCGGACCGTCGCACTCCGGCGGCTGAGCGTCGGGGAAGCGAAGGTGCATGTGTCC
>NW_006473266.1:0-293 GCF_000325575.1 Pteropus alecto | reverse complement strand
AAAAAAGGTTTACTCTTGGAACTTACATTTTCATTTGCCAAGTATTTCCAAATTTACAATTTGGAACTCTTAAAAAAGTCTTGTTCAGGAAGTACTTGGGTTTTGTTGACCCCTCTAGGCAGAATTTTTTACTGTGCAAAGTAAAAGTGCAGAATTAGTGGTTTTAATATGGACATTACCTACTTTGCATTTAATGGAGGAGATAGTTGGTCAGTGACCAGTAGATATTTGTATAGCAGTTTCCACATCTTTATCTCACCCACTCACTTTCTTTCCAATAAACAAACAAACAA
>NW_006473265.1:0-293 GCF_000325575.1 Pteropus alecto | reverse complement strand
AGATGTCAAAAAAAAAAAAAAAAGCAGGAGGTAGTCACTCTCAGTGGCCGATGGCAGTGTCACCCGTAGGGCTGCAGAGGGCGAGGGTCCCATGCCCTGGATTCCAGACCCAGATCCTTTCCCCTCACAGCTGCATGTTTAAGTCATTTTGTGTCTTATGACTCAAGTCTCCTCATTTCTAAACTGCAGGTAATAAAAACTGCCCTCCCTATTAGCAAGTTGCTGAGAGAATAAAATAAGATTAAGTATTTTACAAAGTTAAAAAGGCTTATGTTTTACTTGCTCACTGAATT
>NW_006473264.1:0-293 GCF_000325575.1 Pteropus alecto | reverse complement strand
ATTTTGTTTTTGTGGATATCTGTTTTCATTTCTTGGGTAAACACCTAGGAATGGGGTTGCTGAGTCATATGGCATCTTTACATTAAATTTTTTGAGAAACCGTCAGAAGTTTTCCAGTATGGCTGCACTGGTTAAAATTCTACTAACAGTGTATTCAGTTCCAATTTCTACTCATCTTCACACAAAAATACTTATTATTTCTCATTTTGATCACGGCCTTTTTAGCCTGGGCAAAGCAATATCTCACTTCAGATTTGACTTGCTATTCCCTAGTGATTAATGACACTGAGCAT
>NW_006473263.1:0-293 GCF_000325575.1 Pteropus alecto | reverse complement strand
GAGGGGATTTTCAGTTCTTAATGAATTGGGTCCCTATCAAAATATTGATAAGGATGCTATACTTATTTGCAGGTCAGAGGAGAATTAAGAATTTTCAAAATGAAGAAATATGAAAGATTTTGAGGAATGTCAGTGTGTTCTTAATTTTATAATGCTAGTATTTTTTCAAATTTAGAATAAAAATGTAATAGATTACTTTTGCCATTAATATGGATTCAGGGAAAATTAACAGAAAAATTATAAATTTCAATTTGCTGACAAAAACAGTCAATTTATTATGAATTATATTGTAA
>NW_006473262.1:0-293 GCF_000325575.1 Pteropus alecto | reverse complement strand
TAACCACCTCTGATACTTAGAAAATGTATCCTAATATTTGGGGAAAAATGTATGGCTTAATTGGTACTTATGGCAGGTATTGTCTTAAATGCTTTATCCGCATTCATTCATTTAATCCTTCTAATAACGTATAGTTGCTATGAACATACTCATTTCGCAGACAGGAAAATTGAGGCAAAAAAGAGGTTAAGTTACTTGCCTGTGATCACAGAGCTGATAAGCACTGGAACCGAGACTTAAAACTTGAGTTTTAGCTCTACATTTTATGCCCTTTGTGACTATGCTATACACAA
>NW_006473261.1:0-293 GCF_000325575.1 Pteropus alecto | reverse complement strand
TTTTTTTTTTAATCCACAGCCTGATTTCTTTGAGAGAAGGTCATTTTAAAGTTCTCAGGCTCAGCCCCATGGATGTGTGCTAATGTGTGCAGCTGGGTTTGTGATTTGATATTGTTCTTCTAACCACATATCCTTGGGCCCACCGCAGACCTACTAAATCAGAAACTCTGAGGGTGGGGACCAACCATCTGTATTTTAATAAGATCTCTAAATGATTCTGATGCGTGCTCAAATTTGAGGAACATGAATCTATATATTTTGCATACACACATTCACGATCACGTACGTGTTAG
>NW_006473260.1:0-293 GCF_000325575.1 Pteropus alecto | reverse complement strand
TGTTAGTGGGAAAAAGCCATTTCAACATCTTTCTGGCCAGATATGAAATGTGAAAGGAACCCATGAAATTGTACCAGTACAACTTCTCGGAATTAGATATCCATGTAAATGTAAGTGACTTCCGGATTTAAGACTTTTGTTACTGTAGGTCAACTGATCAACTGATCCGGATTTAAGACTCTTGTTACTTTTATTAGCCCAGTATGTCAACTGTCAACTGATAATATAATTATATATAAATTATGTAAATTTTATATATAATTTATATATAAATTATATAAGTTATATAAACG
>NW_006473259.1:0-293 GCF_000325575.1 Pteropus alecto | reverse complement strand
AGGTACAGCGGCTACAATTATGCGTATTACATAAGGTTTGATAATGGTAATATCAACCCTGTCGCTGGTGTCTCTGGTCACCATACTATATTTTTATCATTATTTTAGAGTGTATTCTTACATAAACAAAAAACAAACAAAAAAAACTTTGCTGTGAAATAGCGCGCTGCGTCACATGGGCAGCAGCCTCAAACATCCCATGTTTGCGTCTGGATTGCATCGCTTTTGTCGCGTGCTTGACAATCTCGTGTTATTTTGTGCAGCGACATCTGTACAGGCTTGGAGCCTAGGAG
>NW_006473258.1:0-293 GCF_000325575.1 Pteropus alecto | reverse complement strand
ATTAACACTTCCATCACCTCACATATTTATCGTTTTTCTTTTAGTGGTGAGCATACTTAAGATCTTAGTATACAGAATTATTAACTAGAGTGGCTATGCTTGAAATTTACTAAGATTTTAAGTATTCTCATCACAAAAAGAAAAAACAATAACTATGTGAGGTGATGGAAGTCTTCATTAATCTTTAACTAGAGTCGCTATGCTGTACATTAGATCTACAGAACTGATTCCTCTTACAACGGAAAGTTTGTACCCTTCGACCAATATTTCCCATTTTCCCCACCCTGCAGCCC
>NW_006473257.1:0-293 GCF_000325575.1 Pteropus alecto | reverse complement strand
CGGTGGGGGTGTGGATCGTGCGTATTTTGGGGGTGTGGAGGTGGCCGCCCCATCCCTCTGCGGGGGCGGCCCCTGCCCCAGAAGATGGGGGGCTGTCAGGGCTCGTCCCACCTGCAGTGACCAGTTGCAGCAGGGAGTAGAACATTCTAGAGGCTCAACCCCCCTCAGTGCTCAGGGTTTCCAGAAGGGACGGGAATGTCAGACCCACCGACTGGCAAGAAGAAGCCGCTCCCATGTGAGGACGTCTCTAAAGCCATTCGACGCAAAGGCATGGGACGGCGGAGGTGGCCTGT
>NW_006473256.1:0-292 GCF_000325575.1 Pteropus alecto | reverse complement strand
CAAATTCCTAGAAGGCCCCTTAAGCCACACTCTACGTTACATTGCGCTTCAGTCAAAAGAAATAATAAGCCCCGTCAATAGTATTTACCACGAGTGGTTTAAGGACAATATAAATCTTTAACCTGGTATCACTATTTTATCCATCCTTGAGTTTTAGACAGTGGAAATGATTAGGGTGTCCAGAAGAAATCGTAAAACACCCCAGCATATCGACCTGGCCCAACTGGGTACTGGCCAAAGAATCCTGAACAGAAACGATTGAGAGGTGAGACTGGTGTCCCACTTGTGTTGA
>NW_006473255.1:0-293 GCF_000325575.1 Pteropus alecto | reverse complement strand
GAGTTAAGCAGGGGACGCTGTTCAGAAGGTCATGGCAGGTCCCCACAGGCCCTGGCTTGGCACCTTCTGGGGGAGCCATGTTGAGTCAGGTGACCGCCGAGGTCGCGAATGCCCTCCATCACCTGCTTCCTGCGCCTTGTTGTGAGGGCACTTTCTCGTCAGAAGACATTTAGGCTCCCCAAAGTCTGAAGTTAGCCTCTCTGAAGGCTAAGACATTTAATGGGCGACGGTGGCACCCCACTGGGCTCGCCTCATCGTGGCTGCCATTCGAGTCCATGCCAGGCCCTGGCGGC
>NW_006473254.1:0-293 GCF_000325575.1 Pteropus alecto | reverse complement strand
GGGGGAGGAAAAAATGAACCTTTCTTACTACTTTATTTCATATACATGATTTAACTCAAAATGGGTCACATTTAATATAAGGGCTAAAACAACAGAACTTATAGATAAAAATGTTTTTTAATCTTCAAATTGTGATGGAGGGAAAAATGTCTTTGACAGGACATAAGAAGTATGAGCCATAAAAGTTAAAAACTGACTTACTTTGTAAAAGTTGAATAAGGTAAAAACCTGTAAAAACAGGTACAATAAGGTAAAAGCCCATTAATCTCAGAAAATTTTTTCCCCTAAACTAC
>NW_006473253.1:0-293 GCF_000325575.1 Pteropus alecto | reverse complement strand
TCCTCCCCTCCTCCTTCCCTCCTCCTCCTCCTCTCTCTCCTTCTCCCTCTCCCTCTCTCTCAATAGTTACACCCTGCTTTTTTTAATCACAGAAAATTGTTATACAGTATAGTATAACCATAACTCCCAAACTCTCTCTTGCTATTTGAATTGTATAAATTTTTTAAAACTTCCTTTTCTAAAATGTTCTATTCCTCTCAACACAGACGTCCACCTAAGACAAATATTTATTTACCATTACTTTCTATGTATGGGTGAATTATAGAAATTTCTTCTCTATATCTTACAGTCTT
>NW_006473252.1:0-293 GCF_000325575.1 Pteropus alecto | reverse complement strand
GAGTATCACGCTGAGCAAGATGGGGAAGGCGCTTTCCAGCAGGCCTGAGGGAAGGAGGACGGTCCCGGTGGGGGGGAAGGTGTCGGGGACGGAGATGGGGACAGAGGCACATGCCAGGCGGCAAAGCCGCCTTCTCTCGTTCAGTAAGGTGGAACCGGGACCTAGGCCCGGGGCGGCTTCTCTGGTCGGTGGTCCCATCGATGACGCCCAGCAGGGGAGTGGCCAGGACCTAACGGTCCAGCGTCACCGCCCACAGCGGAGAATCCAGCAAACTCTGAGGCGGCCCCTGGAGA
>NW_006473251.1:0-292 GCF_000325575.1 Pteropus alecto | reverse complement strand
GGATGGGACAGCACACCTGCTGAGCTATACTAAGGCTACGCAGAGTGTCTGGGGATGTTTTTTCTTCTTAAGTCACCTTCTTGGGTACCAGGTTCCCCAAGTGTCCTGAGGAGAAGGACAACCAGCACTGCATTGCTGTTGAAGGGCCCAAGACGCTGCCTCCCTGACTGGAAGCTTTCCGGAGGCCTAGGTCCCCTTGCCCAGGGACAGGTCCCTGGGGAATTCCATGGGGAGTGTAGAGAGACAGCGGGAGGGAGGGAACTAGCCCCTGCCCTCTGGCAGGGCAGAAGGG
>NW_006473250.1:0-292 GCF_000325575.1 Pteropus alecto | reverse complement strand
CTACTGGAGCCTCACAAGCCAGCTCCAGGACACCACTGGGGAAGAGAGTGAGGAGAGGAAGAAGAAAAGGGGAAGAAGAACAGAGTGCAAGAGGGACTGAAGAAGGAGTTGAGGAAGACTGATGTTAAAACGATGTGTTTTGTGAGAGTCAGGCTAGGAGAAGGATAAGCCAGGTATGAGAAAAGTTCCCTTTCTGGGAGTTCAGAATTAGAACTATCCCTATCTGTGATCTTGTGGGACAGTTTTCCCAGAGGACTTCAGTAATTCTCCCCCAGGTAGATATTATCCAAGA
>NW_006473249.1:0-292 GCF_000325575.1 Pteropus alecto | reverse complement strand
ACTTTGGAGTCAGAGAAACCTAGGTTCAAGGCTGAAACTGAATAGTCAATTCTGCTTGATGCTTGGGCAAACTGGAGGATGGGAGTGTGGCAATTTGGAGAGAATTCATGAGTAAATGTCTGAAAGAGAACATGGACTGGAAGAGCAAGAGTTGAGGCCGGGAGATTAGTTTTAAGGCCATTGTCGTACTCCATATAAGAAGTAATAAGAGTCTTAACCAAATCATTAGCAGTGGGAATGTAGAAGAAAGGACAGAAGTGAGCGCTATTAAGGTGGTAGAATTGACAGCATA
>NW_006473248.1:0-292 GCF_000325575.1 Pteropus alecto | reverse complement strand
CAAGCAAGACAAAAGCAGACGCAAAACCTACACTCCGGTGGGGAGACAGATATTAAATAATCACCCTGATTTGTAATTATTTATTACACTTAGGGCTCTGAAGGGAAGGAACAGATTCTAGGAATAAGCAGGCCCGGGGTGTCAGGGAGGGCTTCCTGGAAAAGGTTGTACTTGGGCTGAGATCTGGAGGATGAGGAGGGAGGGAAGGAGAGACAAAGGGACAAAAGGAGGAGAGAGGAGAGGCAGAGAGTGGGAAAGAGAGTCAGAGGAAGAGAGTTTGAGAGATGCCAGG
>NW_006473247.1:0-292 GCF_000325575.1 Pteropus alecto | reverse complement strand
ACCGCAGCCTCTGGGTTAGATTCCCACCCCGCCTCCCGGCCCCGTGGCCCCAGCCGATGGGGAGCTAACTATCAACACCCTGCCAGGTCAGGCTGGGAAACCACAGATACAAAAGAGGTGGCCAGGGGTGCTCCAGGAGTGGAGGGCAGGTCCCCCTGGACACTCAGGAAAGCTGTGCCCCGCCCCCCGCCCTTGAGGTCGCTCATCTGAACCAAACTTCTTTGCTTTTCATTTTACTTCGTGTGGTAAGAGCACCTAGCAGGAGACCTGCCCTTCTAACAAAATGGGACGC
>NW_006473246.1:0-292 GCF_000325575.1 Pteropus alecto | reverse complement strand
AAAAAATGAAGACCTTTTATATCAAGAAAAGACCTGTAAAAATAGGCTTGGGTCATAATAAAGGAAATGGCGAGGGGAAACCAGATAAAGACAGATATTTTCCTTAATTTCATAAAAATAGGTTATGAATTCTTTACTGGGAAGTGATTAAAAATTAATACAGAACCTTATAATATTCTGGTCATTATAAACAATGTACCCACATATGTGATTGCATGCTAAAATTAGTTGTATTAAGTAAATGAATTTTTATTCCCAAATCACTGATTTAATCATCCTCAATTAATTCCTT
>NW_006473245.1:0-292 GCF_000325575.1 Pteropus alecto | reverse complement strand
AATCAGGGTTAGGGGTAATGTTAGGGTTACGGTTATGCTTTGGGTAGTTTTAGAGTTAAAGATATGGTTGGTGTTAGGGTTAGGATTCACTTTAGTTTTAATGTTAGGATAAGTGTTAGGATTTGGGTTAGGGGTAGGGTTTGGCTTTAGGGTTACGTTAGGGCTAGGGTTAGGGTTATGTTAGGGTTACAGTTAAGGTTAGGGTTAGGTTTATGGGAAGAAGTTAGGGTTAGGATTAGTGTTAGGGGTAGTGTTAGGGTTAGTGTTGGGTTAGGCTTAGAGTTTAGGGTAG
>NW_006473244.1:0-292 GCF_000325575.1 Pteropus alecto | reverse complement strand
CGCTGGTCGCTGAGAGAAAATGGAGAGGAAGCCAGCGTTTCCCAGCCACGCACACGCGAAGGTGGCGAGGACACCGTCCCTCGGCGAGTCTCGCCGGCCGGTCACGAGGCTTCGCTGAGGTGGCTCACCGCTGGGGTGACCGTTTCGCGTGTGGCCAGAGCTTCTAAGGAAGCGCACATGGCTGGGGTGCAGCGAGTCCCTGAGCATGGGCAGCACGTCCCCAGGCGGGTCACCCCGAACGTCAGCCCCTCGGCACGAGAATGGCAGCAGGGACCTCCTCCACAGGGTCCCG
>NW_006473243.1:0-292 GCF_000325575.1 Pteropus alecto | reverse complement strand
CCCCCTTTGATCACACCTAGAGGGTGATGCAGCCACGTGCAAGGAGGGCGGTACGCCCCGACTCCACAGGGACCGAGTCCCTGCTCCCAGGACCCCTCTGCACACTGCCCATGTGTCTCTTCGTCTGTCCTTTCTACCAAGCTGGTGAACGTGACACAGTGTTCCCTGGACTCTGGAGCTGCTCCAGAGAAACCCCTTAGAGCCAGGTGGTCAGAAGCACAGGTGCCGACCTGGACTCGTGACGGGTGTCAGAAGTCGGGGCGGTCCCGCGGGGCTGAGCCCTGGACCTCTG
>NW_006473242.1:0-292 GCF_000325575.1 Pteropus alecto | reverse complement strand
TGTGCACCTTCATTTGTAGTTGAGCCTTGGTTGTTGTTTGCACATCACTGGGAAGGACTGACCCTTCGGCTGCTTGGTTGTAAGGACTGGATGGTGACTACAGTGAAGTTGTTGTGCAGGGTTGACCCTATGAAGCAGGGTTCACTTTAGCAGAGTTCTGGTGCTTGCCCAGTCTGTCCTTGGAGTATGTTGTCCTTGGATTTGGCCCCAGGTGGTGTTCCAGCTCAGACCAAAACCAGCCACCAGGTGTACAGGTTAGGGCCTCCTGAGAGGGGCCCCACTGCAGGCCAAG
>NW_006473241.1:0-292 GCF_000325575.1 Pteropus alecto | reverse complement strand
AATTTGGTTTGCTAATATTTTGTTGAGAATTTTTGATCTATGTTTATCAGGGATATCTACCTATAATTTTCTTTTTTTGTAATGTCTTTGTCTGCTTTTGGAATCAGAGTAATGCTGGTCTTGTAAACTGAGCTTGGGAGCCTTCTTTCCTCTTGAATTTTTTGGGGTAGTTTGATAAGGATAGGTTTTAATTCTCATTTGACTGTTTGGTAAAATTCACCTCCAAAGCTATCTGGTCCAAGACTTTGTTTGTTGGAAGTTTTTTGATTACCGATTTGATTTCATTAGTAGT
>NW_006473240.1:0-292 GCF_000325575.1 Pteropus alecto | reverse complement strand
AAAAATCCTCGAAAACATGTCATCAAAGGAAACCAAGGTCAAGTGTCCCGGTGAGCACGGCGGCTCCGGCGCTCAGTCTACTTCTTCCATGCGCGACGTGTCGTCGTCCCCCTCCAGGGGCGGCATCTCTTCGGTGACGGCAGCGCTGCTGTCGTCGGCAGCGGGGTCGTCCTCGTCAATACCTGTTTTGGACATAAAACCCACGTGTTCAGAGTTCTTGAAACCACCGACCACCCGTTAGACTGACACCCCTGGCTTGTAACCACTTTCAAAGCGGAGCGATCAGAAGCTA
>NW_006473239.1:0-292 GCF_000325575.1 Pteropus alecto | reverse complement strand
TTGAGGAAAAAGAGCAATTAATGTCTGCGAAAGTATAAGAGACACTATGCAGAGTATATCCCCCGTCTTATTTAATCCTCTCAAAATAGAGTGAGCTAGGTATTCTTATGCCCATTTTACAGATGGGGAAGCTGAGGCTGAGAAAGTCTGAAGACCACAGACTTACCTGGACCTCAAACCCAGGTCAGTGTGACTCACTCTTCCCAACGTGGGAAGTCGCCTCCAGAAAAGCCGTTCACGACCGCCTCCTTTCCACTACAGATTTTTTTTATATACTGATTCAATGATCCAC
>NW_006473238.1:0-292 GCF_000325575.1 Pteropus alecto | reverse complement strand
GGTAGCCAAAAAATGTGGAATTAGTGCAGGAATAAAAATTAGATCAGGGCTAAGGTGGATACCATGATGAGACCAGTGGGGCAGTAAAGGTCCAGTCAGTGTTAGGTCCCTTGAATCTGAGGGAACTGCAGCACCCATGTCAGCTGCCTCTTCTCTTTACATCTGACTCTCTGTAGGCTCTTCATTCTTCTTGCTTTTCCCACATTGGCAGGAAGTGGTCTTTTTAAACTATTCTTGTATTTATTGCAGTATATTCCAGAGTTTTTTATTTTGTCCCAAAGTAAGACATTCT
>NW_006473237.1:0-292 GCF_000325575.1 Pteropus alecto | reverse complement strand
TCTGTGAGGTCAACCAAGGGTTACCTAGCTTAAAAAAATAATAATTAAAAAAAATATAAAAAGAAAGAAAGAAACACGTTTTTTCTCTTCAGCTCTTCCGGCTGCAGATTTCTTCTGTCTAGCGATGAAGGAGCCTGGGGGAGAGACAGCCCTGGGCCCTGCTTGGGTGAGGCCTGCTCATTCTTTCAGAGCCTGAGATCTCCCTTGCTTGCCAGGAAGAGGTGGGGCTCGTGAGATGCAGGCTTTCTGGTTGGATTATCCTGTGGGCCTCACTGAGAACCCAAAGATGCTG
>NW_006473236.1:0-292 GCF_000325575.1 Pteropus alecto | reverse complement strand
CCCGGAGCCGGGGGCGGGGAGAGGGCTCGGGATTCCGCCTCTGGTCTCATTCGGAGTCACCTCCCGGTTTCTACCCTCGGACAAGACCGATCCCCTTGCTAAGCTGCTTCCTTGCATGTAAAACAGATGCCACCATCCCAGTCTGCACCCTGACGGGGGCAGGCACGAGGCAGAAACGAGGCCACCCAGGCCAACGTTGGGGACCACGCCGTGTTAGGACTTTGGGCAAATGGCCTCCTGAGCTCCTAGGAAGATCGGCCATGTCTGTGACACGTTCGGCTGGTGGCTCGGC
>NW_006473235.1:0-292 GCF_000325575.1 Pteropus alecto | reverse complement strand
GAGGGAGGGAGGGAGGGAGAGAGGGAGGGAGAGAGCAAGCAAGAAAGGTAAAAAGTGAGAGAGCATAGTGTTTGAAAAGGAGCCTGTAACAAAATTAAGTAAAACTGTGGATGTAATGCAGGGATAGAGATATTTAAAAAGTAAAATTCAGTAAAATGAGGATGATAGATGGTTGCTAACTAGCTAGATGAGAAATAGATAATAGATAGAGACAGATATGTAGAGATGATAGATGGACAGATGGATGGATGGAGAGAGAGAAAGGGAGGGAAGGAAGGAAGGAAGGAAGGAA
>NW_006473234.1:0-292 GCF_000325575.1 Pteropus alecto | reverse complement strand
TATTTTACTTAATAATGGCCCCAAAGCACAAGAATGGTGATGTTGGCCATTTGGATATGCCAAAGGGAAGCCATAAAATACTTCCTGTAAGTGAAAAGCTGAATACAGTGCAACAAGATATTTTGAGAGAGAGCGAGACTGCATTCATGTAACTTTTATTACAGTATGCTATTATAATGGTTCTATTTTATTACTAGTTGTTATTAATCTCACGCTGTGCTTAATTTATAGATTAAACTTTTTTATAAGTATGTATAGGAAAAAACATAGTCTATATATCAGGTTTGGTGCT
>NW_006473233.1:0-292 GCF_000325575.1 Pteropus alecto | reverse complement strand
CAGAAGTTGTGAGGACTTCTCTTCCTGGCACTGGAGCCCTGGGCTGAGAATACTGGTGTGGGCCTGAGACCCCTCACTCCTTAGGAGGAACCTCTGCAGCTGAGATATCCCTCCTGATTCTTAAGTGCCACACCATGGGTGTGGGACCACCCCATTCCACGTCTCCACCCCTCTTACCAGTCTGGACATGAGTTCTTTTATTCTCAGTTATAGGATTTCTGTTCAGCTAGTCTTTAGGTGGTTCTCAAAGATGGTTGTTCTATAATTTAGTGGTAATTTTGATGTGGTCATG
>NW_006473232.1:0-292 GCF_000325575.1 Pteropus alecto | reverse complement strand
GATGGGGTTGGATGTGAAATTGAATCTTCACTTTGCACTTTTCATCACTAAAAATCTGCAATAGACATGTACTATGTGCAAGAATTAAACCTTTGTTAATTTGAGCCACTTGAGTTTTAGGGAATCTGTTAGCGCAGCTTAATTTAGCTTATCTGAACTTATAGTCATGCTTCAAGATGCAATTTTTTTCCAGTAAAGGTTAATGCCGACTCATATTATGAGCGTAAATTTGAAATTACCTTGGGTGAACCTGGGGCTTCAGTGTCTTATGGAACTAGGGTGCAAAACCCTA
>NW_006473231.1:0-292 GCF_000325575.1 Pteropus alecto | reverse complement strand
ATCTCCTGCCTTCCAGCTGGTGCAGTCAGTGGGGAGCCCCAACCGGAGAGCAGAGGGCTGACAATGAGTGAGGCTGGAGGACTAATTGCCCAGCTCCCTCCCTACAGAGTAACTGTGGTCTGGACTGAGGACTCAGCCTGAGATCCTATTTCACTGAGCTCCTGTCAGTCAGCTACCTCTTGACCTCCCCTCACCCCAGATTCTAGCAATGGTCATGGCTTCTCCGGAGCCTTCCAGGCCTAGGGTGACAACGGCAGACCCTGCAGCACCAGCCTCAGGACACTGTGACACC
>NW_006473230.1:0-292 GCF_000325575.1 Pteropus alecto | reverse complement strand
ATAAGCATATTCACCATGTCGTTCATTACCGTATTAGTAAAATACCAGAATGGTCTCAGTGAGACACGTCCTAAAATGAAAACAGCAAGGTGTGGATAAACATGTAAAATAACCTTCCCTCTCTATACAACACAGACGAATGAACGCTAGAGGAATGTCGGCAGCTAATGAAATTATAACTTTATGAAACGAGGGAACAGTATGATATAAGGAGACTACCCTGCATGGTCCCTTCTCATATCACTTGGACATTTAAAACATGTTTGTGTTCTTCACTTTTTAACAGATTAGA
>NW_006473229.1:0-292 GCF_000325575.1 Pteropus alecto | reverse complement strand
ATCAGAAATAACACCTACTTATCATTTAAATATATCCTGAGTTTGATTGGAGACAATTGAGGGTCCTCTGAAAGGTGATCATAAGTATTTATAGATTCTGTAGTTTAAAGTCATCTAGATTAAGAACATCTCATATATAATGTAAATAATCTGGTTTCTCTTTTTCAAGGACAAATGAAACGAGAATGTGACATCACAGCTTCAGCAGTTAGGCCTGCAGCGTATGCTCATCCAGACAGCACTGAAATCTGACTTTCTGTCAACGGTAAGAAAAGTTTTTATTAATTAAGGA
>NW_006473228.1:0-292 GCF_000325575.1 Pteropus alecto | reverse complement strand
TTGGGAGTAGCACCAGCGCCCCGAGCCCAGTTTCGGTTTCGAGGAGGAGGGATGGCCTCAGGACGAGGGACATCTCAGTGCTCGAGAGCGCTGCTGAGGAAAGCGTCATGAACTGGCCCCTCAAGGAACGGTGGCAACTTTGAGGAATTCTGGGACAAGAGACCGCAGGTCAGGACCGGCTGCTGACTCGGTCTCCTCTCCAGGCCAGAGTCTCGGGCTCGGGCGGGGCTCCTAAAGGCTCACAGAAATTGTGGGGGACACCAACATGCGCTTTTCAGCATTTATTTCAGGG
>NW_006473227.1:0-292 GCF_000325575.1 Pteropus alecto | reverse complement strand
CTCATTTAAGGGTCCAGGAGGAGCCCATGGAAGGACAAGGACAGAGAGTACTAATAGTTTATGCAAAATCCATTTTCCTGTTTTCTCTCACCAACAGAACCCTAGCTTCATTGGGAGATGGGGGCAATGTACCCGGCAAAGAAAACTACATTCCCCAGGTTCCTTTTCGGGTAGGGTGTGACTAAGTCCTGTACAATGATGTGAAAACAGAAGTTGGTGGGGCTTCCAGAAAGCTCCTAAGTAAAGGAGGCTAACTTAACCGGCAGGGTTTTTTTTTTTTTTTTAACCTTCT
>NW_006473226.1:0-292 GCF_000325575.1 Pteropus alecto | reverse complement strand
TGTTCTGAGGCAGCCAGCTCCTGGCAAGGCATCTGGTTTGTTTTTTGTTTTTTGTTTTCTGTTTTTTTCTTTTTTTTACAAAATCAATGAACAACGAAAAAAGAATAAATGACAACAGCAAAGCCGTTCCAAGGCACTGGAGAGTGAATAGCAGTGGGCACCTTTATCCTGGCGGTGGAGACGGCCAGTTCAGACTGGGAACAACCGACTTACAGTGGGCTGAGTTTTCCATTTTTTGAGGCTTTTTCCCTGGGTGAGTCTACGGTCACAGCATGGGCTGGGAGGGGAAAGG
>NW_006473225.1:0-292 GCF_000325575.1 Pteropus alecto | reverse complement strand
CCAAATTCAATAACCTAGAAGAAATGGATAAGTTCGTAGAAATCTGAATCTTCCTACTGAATCATGAAAAACTGGAAAGTCTAAATATACCAATCAGCAGTGAGAAAATTGAAACGGTCATCAAAAACCTCCCAACAAATAAAAGTCCAGGACTAGATGGCTTCATTGGTAAAATATAGCGAATAAGAACAGGCAACACTTTCTAACTCATTCTATAAGGCCAATATTACCCTGATACTAAGACCTGGTAAGGATGACACCCAAAAGAAAACTATCAACTAATTTCTCTGAT
>NW_006473224.1:0-292 GCF_000325575.1 Pteropus alecto | reverse complement strand
TTTAAATCACACTCCAATTGCCAAGGCTTAGAAGGAGAGGGGAGGTCCTGGGGACTGACGATCTTGCGGTGACCCCTGTTCCAGCATCCCGTGTGGGGTCGTGGGGTCGGGATCAGGACGGTCCAGGGGTGGCTCTTCCTTCCTGCGGCAGCTCTGTCACCCACATGCGTCTTTCTCCTCCTGTCCCCAGTGGGGCCCAGCTGGACCGTGGGTGTTATCACTCGTCAGTAAGGAGCAGAGCCTAAAATAGGGAAAACGAGCAAAGAAAATACACGAAACACCAAGAAACGCA
>NW_006473223.1:0-292 GCF_000325575.1 Pteropus alecto | reverse complement strand
AGGGATTGGTCCTCAAGCTGATTTGTTGTGATGACCAGTGGTGGAGCTATTATACAGGGGCTGACCCTATAGAGCAGGATCCACTTGAGCAGAGCTCTGGTGCCTGCCCTATCTGCCATTTGGGTGTTCGTCCTCAGATGTGACCCCCGGTGGCACTCTGGCTCAGACTGAAGCTGGCCACTAGAGGTGTAGCCTGGGATCTCCTGTAAGGAGCCCTGCCACAGGCCAAATTCAGCCTTAGCCTGGGGCCACCTGGAATGAGCCACCAAGCAATCCACAGATGGCCGCCACC
>NW_006473222.1:0-292 GCF_000325575.1 Pteropus alecto | reverse complement strand
CTAACCCTAACTATCCTAAATGTAAATCTAACCTAACCCTAAACCTCACCCTCACCCTCACACTAACCCTAAACCTAACCCTAAACCTAAACTTAATTTTAACCTAACACTAAACCACACCATCACCCTCACTCTAACCATAACCCTAAACCTAACCTTAATTCATACGTAAAACTAAACACTGTCCCTAATGAACAATAACCCTAACTATAACCCTAATTCTAACCCTAACACTAAAACTAACCCTAAGCCCTCACTCTAACCCTAAACCTAACTCTAACATGAACCTTAA
>NW_006473221.1:0-292 GCF_000325575.1 Pteropus alecto | reverse complement strand
AGCACATTGTCCTTGTTTTCCTCTTGCCTCCCTAGCTACATCACTCCTTTTAACAAGCCAGGCATTGATACTGTCCACCAACCCTGATCTCCCTGTCACCCCTCCTCCACCCAAACGCTACGTATTGGGGTCTTTGCGGCATAATTGTGGAGCCTCTTGTCTTTCTATTTCCTCAGATGAGTTCGCTCATTTCCCCTGACTACTATACGTTTCCCCTGATTTCCAAAGTTATGCAGTTGACCCTTGAACAATGTGAGGGTTAGAGTTACTGACCCCTGTGCAGTTGAAAATT
>NW_006473220.1:0-292 GCF_000325575.1 Pteropus alecto | reverse complement strand
AACAATTTCTGTTTCATTAGGGAGCTTAGTTATGCTACCCCATGTTTTTGAGAATGACCCACTGATATCACCTATGACACAAAGTGCATTTGTGCTGCCATTAAATCGTGTCTCTATGAACATCCATTTACTTCCGGTAGTTGTCTTTCAAATGAACTGCATGGGGCCACTATATCAGGGAATTATTGAATCCCAAATTCCGGTGTTCATGACAGGGTGGTGGGATTAGGCTTCCGCCAAAATCTCTAGGCTGCAAATGTTCATGTAGTAGATACTTCCGAGAACATCTGAG
>NW_006473219.1:0-292 GCF_000325575.1 Pteropus alecto | reverse complement strand
GAGGTGAGGAGAAAAGGCTCAGAAACAAGGCAGAAGAAACCCAGGTGCCCAACGTCAGTCAGCCTAATGACCAAGGTCAGAGCTGGTGCTCAAGTTCAGCCTGATGAGTAGTCTGAGCACTGGCGCTGACACTCCAAAGGCCTGGGCTGGTGTGCCTGCCTTGGGTGAAGCAGGTGGGGCCGGCCCTGCTGGGGTGGGGGTTTGGTGGTGCCAGCTGTGGGCAGACAAAAGCAAAACTAGTCCCTTCTATGCTGGGCAAATTTTGAAGAATTACCATGGATTCGTTCCAGCT
>NW_006473218.1:0-292 GCF_000325575.1 Pteropus alecto | reverse complement strand
CCTCCAGGTAAGATTGTAAATAGATCATTGCACCCCAAATTTTGATACCCATCGTAGGTAGATGGGCTAAGTAGCACCCCTGATAGCCAAACTAACTGCAGCAACACAATATCCCTTACATCTGCAACTCCGCGAATTATCTGCAGAGTAATCACCTTGGGAGGATACGTAGTGCTTTGAAGAACTATGGTTTTGGCCAAGTAGGAATAGAAGGAGCTCTTCAGGACTTGCTTTCAGAGTCCCTGATGTATATTTTTGACTTTTGTGAATAGACAATTTTTCTTTTGAGGGT
>NW_006473217.1:0-292 GCF_000325575.1 Pteropus alecto | reverse complement strand
ATGTATAGGTACGTGGCTGAGGCTGTATTGTATCACCATCCCAATACCCTCACCTAATTTCCAGGCAAGCTTGAAGGATTCAAGCTGCTCACATGGAATGAAGAACCCAGCCATAGGAACTGGGAGGGGATTGATTCAATGCTCCATAGGAAATTAAGGCTGAAATGACCTGAGAAGCAAGAGGACTTGGAGGGGTGTCTTACCATCCCAAGTTCACCTGATAGTGAGGACCACAGGGAAACTGGAGGCAGATCCCAGAGTTAAAAACTCAATCACAGGCTAAGTCTCCAGG
>NW_006473216.1:0-292 GCF_000325575.1 Pteropus alecto | reverse complement strand
CAGGTTAGGTTCAAGTAAAGGCATGGTACCAAACTCAGACCCTTGGACATGCCAGGTTCCACAGTAGTTACTAGGGATTCAGAAATGACAGTTTCACATCCTGAGGCACCTCAGAAGTTTGCCCATTAGAGAAACCTCACATTTCCATGAGCGTAAGAATCATCTGGGGATCTTGTCAAAATGAAAATTCTGATTTCGTGGGTCTGAGGTGAGCCTCGAGATTCTGCACTTGCAACACTTTGGGTAGCAAAGGTCTAGGGGAGACTGTCCAAATCCATAAATATTGTGAGTA
>NW_006473215.1:0-292 GCF_000325575.1 Pteropus alecto | reverse complement strand
GGTGACGCCCTGCGTCCTGCCGACCCCACCCCAGCCACTGCGCCCCTCGCTTCCACCCTCCCCTGTCCCCTCCCCCTGTGCCCTCCTCTATCCCTCCCCGCCCCGCTCCTGTCCCCTCCCCTGTCCCCGCCCCACCTTGACCGGCAGTCGGCCTCGGCGACACCCGCCAGAGCCGCAGCGGGGGCGGGAGCTGCAGCCATGCCCGCGGCCGGCGCGGACGAGCGCTTGCCTCAGCTGCCCGCGCCCCAGTCGGGAGGCGTCACCCCCACGCGCCGCCGCGCTGGCGAGAGAG
>NW_006473214.1:0-292 GCF_000325575.1 Pteropus alecto | reverse complement strand
GCTGCTTGTCAGGATGTTAAAAGTGTTTGATTGAAGATCATCCATGCTCTCAGCCGTGAATATCTCCCTGGACATGTAGGGCATGGGAACAGGTTCTGATTTGTTCATCTTGTTGCCCTGTTGCATTTCTACTCTATCACTGGAACTCACACTCTTAACCTTTGGCTCATGTCTGGCTCCCGCTTGCCCTGCAGGCAGCTTTGGTGGACATCTGTTGACCAGTGGATCCTGTGTCTGACTTGTTTTCCCTGTGATGCTGTGTGTGACAAGCAGTAGAGTCTGTCTAGCATCA
>NW_006473213.1:0-292 GCF_000325575.1 Pteropus alecto | reverse complement strand
TGGAAAGCCTCAAAGAATAGAGTCCCACAGTCGTTAAGCAATACAGTTGGTCTCCTCAAAACCTAGGGTCAGATTAGTGGGTAAGGCCCATGGAGAAGCTTCAGGGTCTCGACAGTTTACGAGTTGCCACCAGTGTTGTGCTTCTCTTGTCCCCACCAGCATGTTAACCTGCTGATGTAAATCATGTGATCTTGTGCTAACAGATTGCCTGATGACATTAAACCCTCATTTGATTTAATTGGAAAGAGGGGAATAGGGGGTCTTATGTGGGTCTGGAAAGTCTTTAACTATA
>NW_006473212.1:0-292 GCF_000325575.1 Pteropus alecto | reverse complement strand
GGAGGGAACTGCACAAGCCCAGACTCCTGGGACCTGTGGGTCCTGAAACATGCAGACCCAAAACATCCGTCCTCTGTTCTCCAAGCTGCCTCAGATTCAAGGCCTTGATCTTGGTGCATTTCTGAAATCTCGAGGGAGGGAGAACGTATGCTGACACAGCATAATTTGTACTGGGGAGGGTGGAGAAGAGAGTGCAGAAGAGCAAATTTCCCTCAATGAAGGATTTGATCTGGAAAGAAGCCTGTTTCTTTTGTAGGAGATGCTCACCCTCTCTATCTGTCTCTTTACCTGA
>NW_006473211.1:0-292 GCF_000325575.1 Pteropus alecto | reverse complement strand
GGATCTTGGACTCCCATAACTGTGAGAAATAGGTTTCTGTTGTTTAATCCACACAGTCTATGGTATTCTGTCACAGTAGTTCAAACGGACTAAGACAGATGTGGAGGCTCAATCAGATTCAGGTTGGATGTTTTAGGCAGAAATACCTCATAGTGGTGATGTGTGTTCCTGTTAAGTCATATCAGAAGGCAAAAACAAATAGCATCTGGTTGTCTCTTGTGATGCTAAAATTGACTTGTGGGAGGTTCCAATTCCAGTTCAGATGCAGTAATCACACCCCACCCTGACTCTC
>NW_006473210.1:0-292 GCF_000325575.1 Pteropus alecto | reverse complement strand
AGAGAACGGTGCTTGGCTGGGGGAGGGGAGATGGAGAGCTAGTGCTCAGCGGGGGCGGGGTTGTGACAGGTGACAGTTCTGGGGTGGACGGCGGCGATGGCTGCCCAGCGGTGCGAATGCGCTTAGCGCCATCCAGCCGTACACTTACGTGGTTAAAATGGCCAAGTTCCCGTCGCATGTCTTTTAACACAGAGGAGGAGAGAGAGACAATAAAGTAAGCATCTTAAATGGCTTCTGCAGAAGAAAAAAATTAAATTAAGAAAGGAGAGTCCCACCGACGCCCGACCTCACC
>NW_006473209.1:0-292 GCF_000325575.1 Pteropus alecto | reverse complement strand
ATCTATAATATTCAAGAGAATGTGGTAATGGCCTACGGAGAGAGGTGTAGACCAATGGACTAGAACGTAGAATCCAGAAATAGACTTACATTTATATGGTCAGTTCCTTTCCAATGGGAAAAGGATCGTATTTTCAAGAAATGGAGTTGGAATAATAGAACACAACATATGCAAATAAAAATGAATCTTAACCCATAACTCATACTACATACAAAAATTAACTCGAAATGAATTATAGGCCTGAACATAAGAAATAAAATAAAGGAACTTCTATAAAATATAGAAAAAAAAA
>NW_006473208.1:0-292 GCF_000325575.1 Pteropus alecto | reverse complement strand
AGGGTAGGGTTAGGGTTAGTGTTAGGGTTAGGGTTCGAGTTAGTGTTGAGGATAAGATTAGCGTTAGGTTTATTGTTAGGGTTAGTGTATGGGATTATGGTTAGGGTTAGCATTAGGGTTAGCATTAAGGATAAGATTCGGTTTATGATTATGTTTAGGGTTAGATTTAGAGTTAGGATAGTGTTAAGGTTAGGGTTAGGGTTAGGATAAGATTTTGGAGTTAGGATTAGTTTTAGCGTTAGGGTGAGGGTAGTGATCGGTTAGGATTAGGGTTAGGGTTAGAGTTAGGGTT
>NW_006473207.1:0-292 GCF_000325575.1 Pteropus alecto | reverse complement strand
AATATTAGAACTGAAATATCTACATTATACTTTCCCACTGGTTAGCAGAATAGTGTGAAAACAAACTCAAGCTTAGAAACAAACAACCCCTCTCATTTGGCCTGGATCTTACTGTAGGTGAGATCTTATTTCTGAGAAAGTTAAGGAAGTGAAATTCTTATCATGAGGAGCCACTGATAGGAAATATTTCCTTTAAAAATTAAAACAAACACGTCATCCAATTAGCATTTATTTTTCCTAAGATAAAGTTTAAAGATAAACATTATAGAAATAAAAAACATTCATTATTCTA
>NW_006473206.1:0-292 GCF_000325575.1 Pteropus alecto | reverse complement strand
ATCAGATTGTTAAAGGTGACTTAAGTAGTAAAACTTCAAACATGGTGGATAACTATTTAGGCCGAAGGCCATTAACTTAAAATGAGAAAGCAGTCCTTTGAAGGAACCTGATAACAAAGCAAATTTCAATATTAATGGGAAATGACTCCACTGTTTTTAACTTAGTAGCTCTGCAGCTCGGTAGGATCCTCTGATACCCACTGTTCCTGGGGTTTCTGCACTGTCTTTCTCGAGGTTTCCTGTTCCGTTGTGCTCCAAATGGGCTATGTTTTGGAACTACAGGGCTGGAGCA
>NW_006473205.1:0-292 GCF_000325575.1 Pteropus alecto | reverse complement strand
GAATGTGCTTCCATGTGAGAGAGGCCTGTGTCCAGTTGCCTCTCCAGACCCTCCATGCCCAGCAGGATTCTAGAGGACACTTTCTCTCCCACAGCATTGCTGACCTGGACACCTGATATTGACCAGACCCAGGACAGAGTTCCAGGCAGCAGGGCCAGGGAGTCACTGGAGGAGGAGTGTAGAGATGAAGACAATAATGGGTCCTGGAATGGGGCCACATTTTTCCAGGAGCAGCAGGACGCGGTGTTCTCACCTCGACTCTAACTCTCCCTTTTCTTTTCCCATGGCCACC
>NW_006473204.1:0-292 GCF_000325575.1 Pteropus alecto | reverse complement strand
AACGATGCCATTTCCATTAAGCTATTTAAAAATATAGTCTGGTTTTCAAACCAGTAAACCAAGTGTCATTTTATCACATAAGCAATGTCATAAATAACTATAACATAAAGTGGAAAGAGCAATAAATAAAATAATAACGTAAAACATTTTATAGACCTTTAACCTTTATAAAGTATTTTCATGTTCTTACCTAATTTAATACTCAAGTCAACTCTATGAGATAGGTATTACTTACCCTTTAGAAAGTACAACATCTTATAGCCTCAACAAATATAAGAGGGTGAAATCATAC
>NW_006473203.1:0-292 GCF_000325575.1 Pteropus alecto | reverse complement strand
CAACCATAGAAGGCTATGGGGGTCAAATCATTCACGTGCAGCAGGTCCCTATGACATTGAGTATTGACAGATTGCCTCCTCAGACATACCAAGTACACATATATCCCCCATACAGGAGTACATTTTGGAGATTGATGTTTTGTGAAGCTTGACTGTAAATACCACTACTGGTGAATTTCACCTGAGTGGTGAAAACTATTATCCAGGGACATCGAAGCCATGCCCCATTGGTGCTGCCCCAGGCTACCCGGGTAGTGAATACAAAGCAGTACTGCCTGCCAAGTGGCCATGA
>NW_006473202.1:0-292 GCF_000325575.1 Pteropus alecto | reverse complement strand
GTACTAGCAGTGTTCTTTTTGGCTTCATTAGGATTTTGTACACACAGGATCATGTTTTAGCATAGTACTTTAATATCTTATAATACTCTTTTATTTCTTCCTTTTTAGTCTAGATGTTGACAGTCTTTCACTATTAAATATGATAGTAGTTGTAGATTTTTGACAAATGCCCTTCATCAGGTGGAG
This sequence comes from Pteropus alecto, assembly GCF_000325575.1. NCBI lineage: Eukaryota > Metazoa > Chordata > Mammalia > Chiroptera > Pteropodidae > Pteropus > Pteropus alecto. Next base: position 106 of record NW_006473202.1, on the reverse strand, counting down.
GAAGTTTCCCTGTACTGTTAGTTTGTTAAGAGTTTTCATTATAAATGGGTATTGAATTTTGCCAAATGCTTTTTCTGTGTGTTGTGTGTGTGTGTGTGTGTGTGTG
>NW_006473201.1:0-292 GCF_000325575.1 Pteropus alecto | reverse complement strand
GAACACGAAACAGTGTCGGGTGATGCTGAGAGCCCACAGGGGTGGCCCCTGCAGGCCGGTGACTTACAGGAGATGCTTCCCCTCTGAAGGGGTGGATCTGAGCCAAGACCTCAGTGACAGAAAGGCTGGTCATGTGCAGAAGTGGGGGGCGAGTGCTCTAGGATTGAAGGGGGGGTGAGGGTGCGTGTGTGTGAGGAAAACCACAACAGGCCTTGTGGTCACGTGGCCGGAGAGGGCAGAGCATGTCAGGTCATGCGGGCCAGGAAAATAGTCTGCATCTGATTCTAAACAT
>NW_006473200.1:0-292 GCF_000325575.1 Pteropus alecto | reverse complement strand
TGTCCCATTTTTATCACCTTAAGTGAGGCCATTGTCCCCTTGTGGCTCGGGGCTCAAGGTCAGGGGGTGACAGCAGAGTGGAAGAAGGAGCCTTGATGTTAGATCACAAGCCTTAAGAAGTCTCCGCCATGTCAAGTCTATGGCATCCGCATATCTGCTGCCCATCGTGAGGCTTGGCGCATGGCAGGCTTTCTGCATAGCAGCTTGGCACATAGTAGGCTTGGCACGCAGTAGGCTTGGCACGTAGTAGGCTTGGTGCGTAGTAGGCTTGGCACTGGGCGGTTGCTGCAGG
>NW_006473199.1:0-292 GCF_000325575.1 Pteropus alecto | reverse complement strand
GGGAGGGCTGGTGTCACACTTCTCACTCACACTGGCGCACACGCATGAACACACACACATGGACACGCTCTCACACTCACACACTCACGCACACACACAGACATGCTCTCACACTCACGCACTCACACTCACGTACATGCACAAACGTGCTCTCACACTCACACGCATGGACTCACACTCACACATGGACTCACTCGTGCACACGCACAGATGTGCTCTCACACTCATGCACTCACACTCACGCACATGCACAGACATGCTCTCACACTCACACGCATGGATTCACACACTC
>NW_006473198.1:0-292 GCF_000325575.1 Pteropus alecto | reverse complement strand
TGGCCTCATAAAATGTGTGATCCAGTGGTTTTTAAGAGTGTGTTATTCATTTTTCACGTATTCGGGATTTTTTCCTGTACTTACTGTCATTTATTTCAAGTGTCATTCCATTGTGGGTAGGTGAGTAGTCCTGTATTTGTCTGTTAGGTCCATTTGGTTTATAGTGCTGTTCAAGTCCACTTCTTCTTTATCAATCTTCTGGCTGAGTGTTCTAGCCACTATTGAAATTGCCATATTGAAATCTACTATAATTATGTTGCTGTCAAATTCTCCTTTCAAATTTATCAATATT
>NW_006473197.1:0-293 GCF_000325575.1 Pteropus alecto | reverse complement strand
AGACATCCGATTCACACTTTTTATTTACATTAGTCAATTTAAGCAAAATGGACATTCCGGTATCTCTGCAGCCATAGCCTAAACGCTTTCTTCTTTTATAAGCCCTTTCCTATTTAAATTTTCAGAGTCTTTGCTAGGTTTGCTACCCAGGGCATTTTTGCGAAGGTCACACCCTTTCAAAAATGTTTAAATGCTGAGATGGGGCAACACACCTATTGAAGTATAGGCAATGTTGCTTCTATAAAAAGAATTGCATCTCTTTAGAATTTAAAAAGTGTATCTTAAAGACAATG
>NW_006473196.1:0-292 GCF_000325575.1 Pteropus alecto | reverse complement strand
ACACAGATTGCAGCACAGAGAGAAGCAAATGGAAAATCTGAGAGAAAAGTGAAAAGCTATGGTGGACAGAGTGAAAGTCCCAGAAAGAGAATAGAGAGAGAAAGGAGGAGAGGCAATAACTGAAGAGATAATGGCTGAGAATTTCCAGAACTGATGAAAGACATGATGCCACAGACACTGGGAGTATAATACATATCTAATGAGATAAATAAAAAGAAATCCACATCTAGTCACAGTGTGGGAAGACTGCAAAACACCAAAGACAAAAATCTTAAAAGCAGCTGCGTAGAAA
>NW_006473195.1:0-292 GCF_000325575.1 Pteropus alecto | reverse complement strand
CTTACTCCTGAGTGGGAAATGACGGGACACCCTGGCGGACGTCTCTGCCCTTGGCCTCCTAGAACTGGCCGTGGGGAGGATTGCTCGTGGCCGCTGATGATGTGGGGTGGCGTTCCCACGCTCTTGTTTTCACCCTGTTTTCTGGCAGAATCCGCAAATATTCCATCTTGACTTGAAACATCCCTTCACACGAAGAAATCCATTTCCCTGAGAACCCTGTGGAAGAAGTGACGTTTCCTCATCTGGTCACAGTAGCTCCTGGTCCACCAAGGCTAACAGTAGTTGAAGGCGT
>NW_006473194.1:0-292 GCF_000325575.1 Pteropus alecto | reverse complement strand
AAATTCTGTTTGTTTGTTTGTTTGTTTTTCTGTTTGGGATTTGTATGGCTGTCCTAATAGTTTTTGGTAGGATCATTGTTCTATTACAAGAGACTCCACCATAACAGAAGCAGAAGATTCTTTTGCACATTTTTAAAGTGCTAAAATATATGTCATATAATCAAATCATTTGTTGAGTTAAATTTTTTATTGTGTTGAGAGTTACACAATTCTAAATAACAGTAGCTAAAATTATTCTCTGATTTTACAATTTAGAGTATTTAGGTACTGCAGAAGCTGCTGTGTTTAAACA
>NW_006473193.1:0-292 GCF_000325575.1 Pteropus alecto | reverse complement strand
AAGGAATGACATTATTGTCCACTCATCTCTGCTGCTGCTTTTGTCCATTGTCTCAAACTCGCTAAAATGTAAACTCCAAGGGTATGAAAACTTGTCCTATTTTTATTCCTCCCTGTACCTCATACTTAAAACATACTCCCTGAAAAAGTACACGAAGATGAATCTATTGTATCTTCATGTGGATTGTGTAAAAATTGTAAATATTAACTGCATGCATAGTCTGGCCAAAATTGTACTCCACTCTCTGGTTGAGGAGCTTCCATGTGACTGGGTCACAGGCTCTCTGACCTCA
>NW_006473192.1:0-292 GCF_000325575.1 Pteropus alecto | reverse complement strand
TTTATTTGTTCACAAGTCTATTGTGTGTCTTCCACCAGAGAGAAGTTTCATGAAACCATGAAATTGTCTTCTTCATTGCTTTATACACAATGCAAATATGCTTTTTTAGTTTTATTTAATGGTTGCGCATCTTTTCATACCTCTCTCTGGAGGCAGGTCCCTCCTTTGAAGAATTTGTTGGAAACATCAAACAATACGAGGAAGGCTGTTAGGTACAAAATACTCATATTTATAAATGCATAACCAAAATAAATGTGAAACCTTATATAAAAAGAGGTGTGTTGGTTTTTTT
>NW_006473191.1:0-292 GCF_000325575.1 Pteropus alecto | reverse complement strand
ACGGTTGAGTAGCACAGGGAGCTCCGGTGTCCGGTTTAACCAAACGGTGAGATCGTGTAAAGTGGCACCACAACATCGCAACCCGGATGCCGACAGTGACGAGGTCAAAACACGGGACATCCCCACCACCGCGGGGACCCCCGCCGTGCCTGTCTGTGGCCACAACCACCTCCTTCAGCCGCACCCCCTCCCTCCAGCCCCGGCGGTCATCGATGTGATCGCCACTTCTGTAATTTCGTCACTTAGAGAATGTCAAGTAAATGGAATCACGCGGTCTGTCACCTCTCAGGGC